>NC_068381.1:25891239-25917042 GCF_023724105.1 Carassius gibelio
CTGGATCAGAACCTCGACATATCAGGGTTCTGTAGCTCTACTGCTGGCCAAAAAGTCACTTCTGGTGCAGGAAGATTTGCTGGATTTTTGAGGAGGGAAGCAAAAAGGAGCATGCATTCCCATACCGGGAGTTGAACCCGGGCCGCCTGGGTGAAAACCAGGAATCCTAACCGCTAGACCATATGGGATTTGGACAATTTAAACTGGCCATGGGCTTCTGGCGCACTTTCCATACATGTGGTCAGCGTGGGCGCAGGACCTTGTAGTGGCCTGTTGCTTTAGTTCTGTGACTGTAACAATGTGATACTAATTTGGCAAAACAAGAATTATCCAAAAGGACGGTTTTCTGAATTATATAGTGTTGTATGCATTCAGGGAATCTGTTTTTTCACTCAACCCGGGGGTTCAGTGTATTTGGGCAGATTCCTGTGATTGCAGAATTGATTCCTCAAACTGGTAATTAAGCTCTTGTCCAAGTGAAAATACTCGTGTCATCCATTTGAAAACACACACGGCAACCTTTATCTAGAGGAAAAACTGGAGTCAACCCCTGGCTGCGTACGAGAAAACCAGGAATCCTAACTGCTAGACCATATGGGAACTGGCCAGCTTTAACTGGCCACAAGCTTGTGGGCCACTTTCCATAAATGTGGCCAGTGTGGGCGCAGGGTTTTGTAGTGGCCTGTTGCTTTTGGTGTGTGACTGTAACAATGTGATAATAATTTGGCAATACAAGAATCATCCGAAGGGACGGTTTACTGAAATATATAGTGTTGCATGCATTCAAGGGACATGTTTGTTGACTCACACATGGTTCAGTTTTTTGGCCAGAATCCTGTGATTGCTGAATTTATACCTCGAACTGGTAATTAAGGTCTTGTCCAGGTGAAAATACTTGTGTCATGCATCTGAAAACACACATGGCAACCGTTATCTAGAGGAAAAACTGCCTATCGTCGGTCTGTCAAGGTACAAAACTGACATGTTGTGAGGTTAATAATGAAAGTGAGACCAACTTTTAATCCGCAAAATTGCTGATTATTCGCTCGTTCAGTTTAATGCAGATTACAAATTATTCTCAATGCCCAGGTGGCAATTAGTGATAAGGCTTCAAAATGGCAAGCCTGTGACATCAAAACCACATGGCATTGCACCCTTCAAAGTAGTAAAGCGGTTACAGAGTAGCGATGAAATTGTTCATTCTAGAATCAACTGGCCCACCAGCCTGCATTTTGTGAGACGAATGGCAATACCAAAGCATGTCCGTGTCTCCCCTAGACATCGGAATGGGTGTGCAGAATGTGCCTTTTTTTGGAAAAAATAGAAGAATGCCTAGAGAGTTGCCTTTTCTTTTGGACTTTGGAGAAAAAAAACACAACAACAAAATAAGCCGGAGAAAAGCAAGCACAGAGCGAGCCAGCCAGGAGTCGAACCTAGAATCTTCTGATCCGTAGTCAGACGCGTTATCCATTGCGCCACTGGCCCACCATTAGTAGAGACCCCCGATTGTTACAGACTTGTTGGTTTTCGATGTGACGGTGGCAAGCATTGATGTCTGCTCATTCTCACCTTGTTATCAGGAGAACATACTACCAGCCCACCAGCCCACCAGCCCACCAGCCCTCCAGCCCACCAGCCCACCATCCCTCCCTGGTGGTCTAGTGGTTAGGATTCGGCGCTCTCACCGCCGCGGCCCGGGTTCGATTCCCGGTCAGGGAAAGCTCTTTTGCCTTCCAATTGTGGACTGCGAATTCAAGCTCTGCTGACAGCTGTGAGAAAGCCAGCTCCAAACCAAAAAATTGGTGGGAACATGAAAAAAAACACCTCCTTCGAGCCGGAGTTGAACCAGCGACCTAAGGATGGCCAACACTCCAACCTACAGTCCTCCGCTCTACCAGCTGAGCTATCGAAGGGGCTAAGGGCTAGTCAGAACCTCGACATATCAGGGTTCTGTAGCTCTACTGCTGGCCAAAAAGTCACTTCTGGTGCAGGAAGATTTGCTGGATCAGAACCTCGACATATCAGGGTTCTGTAGCTCTACTGTTGGCCAAAAAGTCACTTCTGGTGCAGGAAGATTTGCTGGATTTTTGAGGAGGGAAGCAAAAAGGAGCATGCATTCCCATACCGGGAGTTGAACCCGGGCCGCCTGGGTGAAAACCAGGAATC
This sequence comes from Carassius gibelio, assembly GCF_023724105.1. Taxonomy (NCBI): domain Eukaryota; kingdom Metazoa; phylum Chordata; class Actinopteri; order Cypriniformes; family Cyprinidae; genus Carassius; species Carassius gibelio. The sequence goes on from NC_068381.1 coordinate 25,893,406, forward strand.
CTAACCGCTAGACCATATGGGATTTGGACACTTTAAACTGGCCATGGGCTTCTGGCGCACTTTCCATACATGTGGTCAGCGTGGGCGCAGGACCTTGTAGTGGCCTGTTGCTTTAGTTCTGTGACTGTAACAATGTGATAATAATTTGGCAAAACAAGAATTATCCAAAAGGACGGTTTTCTGAATTATATAGTGTTGTATGCATTCAGGGAATCTGTTTTTTCACTCAACCCGGGGGTTCAGTGTATTTGGGCAGATTCCTGTGATTGCAGAATTGATTCCTCAAACTGGTAATTAAGCTCTTGTCCAAGTGAAAATACTCGAGTCATCCATTTGAAAACACACACGGCAACCTTTATCTAGAGGAAAAACTGGAGTCAACCCCTGGCTGCGTACGAGAAAACCAGGAATCCTAACTGCTAGACCATATGGGAACTGGCCAGCTTTAACTGGCCACAAGCTTGTGGGCCACTTTCCATAAATGTGGCCAGTGTGGGCGCAGGGTTTTGTAGTGGCCTGTTGCTTTTGGTGTGTGACTGTAACAATGTGATAATAATTTGCCAATACAAGAATCATCCGAAGGGACGGTTTACTGAAATATATAGTGTTGCATGCATTCAAGGGACATGTTTGTTGACTCACACATGGTTCAGTTTTTTGGCCAGAATCCTGTGATTGCTGAATTTATACCTCGAACTGGTAATTAAGGTCTTGTCCAGGTGAAAATACTTGTGTCATGCATCTGAAAACACACACGGCAACCGTTATCTAGAGGAAAAACTGCCTATCGTCGGTCTGTCAAGGTACAAAACTGACATGTTGTGAGGTTAATAATGAAAGTGAGACCAACTTTTAATCCGCAAAATTGCTGATTATTCGCTCGTTCAGTTTAATGCAGATTACAAATTATTCTCAATGTCCAGGTGGCAATTAGTGATAAGGCTTCAAAATGGCAAGCCTGTGACATCAAAACCAAATGGCATTGCACCCTTCAAAGTAGTAAAGCGGTTACAGAGTAGCGATGAAATTGTTCATTCTAAAATCAACTGGCCCACCAGCCTGCATTTTGTGAGACGAATGGCAATACCAAAGCATGTCCGTGTCTCCCCTAGACATCGGAATGGGTGTGCAGAATGTGCCTTTTTTGGAAAAAATAGAAGAATGCCTAGAGAGTTGCCTTTTCTTTTGGACTTTGGAGAAAAAAAACACAACAACAAAATAAGCCGGAGAAAAACAAACACAGAGCGATCCAGCCAGGAGTCAAACCTAGAATCTTCTGATCCTTAGTCAGACGCGTTATCCATTGCGCCACTGGCCCACCAATACTAAAGACCTCCGATTGTTACAGACTTGTTGGTTTTCGATGTGACGGTGGCAAGCATTGATGTCTGCTCATTCTCACCTTGTTATCAGGAGAACAGACTACCAGCCCTCCAGCCCACCAGCCCACCAGCCCTCCAGCCCTCCAGCCCACCAGCCCACCAGCCCTCCAGCCCACCAGCCCACCAGCCCTCCAGCCCACCAGCCCTCCCTGGTGGTCTAGTGGTTAGGATTCGGCGCTCTCACCGCCGCGGCCCGGGTTCGATTCCCGGTCAGGGAAAGCTCTTTTGCCTTCCAATTGTGGACTGCGAATTCAAGCTCTGCTGACAGCTGTGAGAAAGCCAGCTCCAAACCAAAAAATTGGTGGGAACATGAAAAAAAACACCTCCTTCGAGCCAGAGTTGAACCAGCGACCTAAGGATGGCCAACACTCCAACCTACAGTCCTCCGCTCTACCAGCTGAGCTATCGAAGGGGCTAAGATCTAGTCAGAACCTCGACATATCAGGGTTCTGTAGCTCTACTGCTGGCCAAAAAGTCACTTCTGGTGCAGGAAGATTTGCTGGATCAGAACCTCGACATATCAGGGTTCTGTAGCTCTACTGCTGGCCAAAAAGTCACTTCTGGTGCAGGAAGATTTGCTGGATTTTTGAGGAGGGAAGCAAAAAGGAGCATGCATTCCCATACCGGGAGTTGAACCCGGGCCGCCTGGGTGAAAACCAGGAATCCTAACCGCTAGACCATATGGGATTTGGACAATTTAAACTGGCCATGGGCTTCTGGCGCACTTTCCATACATGTGGTCAGCGTGGGCGCAGGACCTTGTAGTGGCCTGTTGCTTTAGTTCTGTGACTGTAACAATGTGATACTAATTTGGCAAAACAAGAATTATCCAAAAGGACGGTTTTCTGAATTATATAGTGTTGTATGCATTCAGGGAATCTGTTTTTTCACTCAACCCGGGGGTTCAGTGTATTTGGGCAGATTCCTGTGATTGCAGAATTGATTCCTCAAACTGGTAATTAAGCTCTTGTCCAAGTGAAAATACTCGTGTCATCCATTTGAAAACACACACGGCAACCTTTATCTAGAGGAAAAACTGGAGTCAACCCCTGGCTGCGTACGAGAAAACCAGGAATCCTAACTGCTAGACCATATGGGAACTGGCCAGCTTTAACTGGCCACAAGCTTGTGGGCCACTTTCCATAAATGTGGCCAGTGTGGGCGCAGGGTTTTGTAGTGGCCTGTTGCTTTTGGTGTGTGACTGTAACAATGTGATAATAATTTGGCAATACAAGAATCATCCGAAGGGACGGTTTACTGAAATATATAGTGTTGCATGCATTCAAGGGACATGTTTGTTGACTCACACATGGTTCAGTTTTTTGGCCAGAATCCTGTGATTGCTGAATTTATACCTCGAACTGGTAATTAAGGTCTTGTCCAGGTGAAAATACTTGTGTCATGCATCTGAAAACACACATGGCAACCGTTATCTAGAGGAAAAACTGCCTATCGTCGGTCTGTCAAGGTACAAAACTGACATGTTGTGAGGTTAATAATGAAAGTGAGACCAACTTTTAATCCGCAAAATTGCTGATTATTCGCTCGTTCAGTTTAATGCAGATTACAAATTATTCTCAATGCCCAGGTGGCAATTAGTGATAAGGCTTCAAAATGGCAAGCCTGTGACATCAAAACCACATGGCATTGCACCCTTCAAAGTAGTAAAGCGGTTACAGAGTAGCGATGAAATTGTTCATTCTAGAATCAACTGGCCCACCAGCCTGCATTTTGTGAGACGAATGACAATACCAAAGCATGTCCGTGTCTCCCCTAGACATCGGAATGGGTGTGCAGAATGTGCCTTTTTTTGGAAAAAATAGAAGAATGCCTAGAGAGTTGCCTTTTCTTTTGGACTTTGGAGAAAAAAAACACAACAACAAAATAAGCCGTAGAAAAACAAGCACAGAGCGAGCCAGCCAGGAGTCGAACCTAGAATCTTCTGATCCGTAGTCAGACGCGTTATCCATTGCGCCACTGGCCCACCAGTAGTAGAGACCCCCGATTGTTACAGACTTGTTGGTTTTCGATGTGACGGTGGCAAGCATTGATGTCTGCTCATTCTCACCTTGTTATCAGGAGAACATACTACCAGCCCACCAGCCCACCAGCCCTCCAGCCCACCATCCCTCCCTGGTGGTCTAGTGGTTAGGATTCGGCGCTCTCACCGCCGCGGCCCGGGTTCGATTCCCGGTCAGGGAAAGCTCTTTTGCCTTCCAATTGTGGACTGCGAATTCAAGCTCTGCTGACAGCTGTGAGAAAGCCAGCTCCAAACCAAAAAATTGGTGGGAACATGAAAAAAAAACACCTCCTTCGAGCCGGAGTTGAACCAGCGACCTAAGGATGGCCAACACTCCAACCTACAGTCCTCCGCTCTACCAGCTGAGCTATCGAAGGGGCTAAGGGCTAGTCAGAACCTCGACATATCAGGGTTCTGTAGCTCTACTGCTGGCCAAAAAGTCACTTCTGGTGCAGGAAGATTTGCTGGATTTTTGAGGAGGGAAGCAAAATGGAGCATGCATTCCCATACCGGGAGTTGAACCCGGGCCGCCTGGGTGAAAACCAGGAATCCTAACCGCTAGACCATATGGGATTTGGACACTTTAAACTGGCCATGGGCTTCTGGCGCACTTTCCATACATGTGGTCAGCGTGGGCGCAGGACCTTGTAGTGGCCTGTTGCTTTAGTTCTGTGACTGTAACAATGTGATAATAATTTGGCAAAACAAGAATTATCCAAAAGGACGGTTTTCTGAATTATATAGTGTTGTATGCATTCAGGGAATCTGTTTTTTCACTCAACCCGGGGGTTCAGTGTATTTGGGCAGATTCCTGTGATTGCAGAATTGATTCCTCAAACTGGTAATTAAGCTCTTGTCCAAGTGAAAATACTCGTGTCATCCATTTGAAAACACACACGGCAACCTTTATCTAGAGGAAAAACTGGAGTCAACCCCTGGCTGCGTACGAGAAAACCAGGAATCCTAACTGCTAGACCATATGGGAACTGGCCAGCTTTAACTGGCCACAAGCTTGTGGGCCACTTTCCATAAATGTGGCCAGTGTGGGCGCAGGGTTTTGTAGTGGCCTGTTGCTTTTGGTGTGTGACTGTAACAATGTGATAATAATTTGGCAATACAAGAATCATCCGAAGGGACGGTTTACTGAAATATATAGTGTTGCATGCATTCAAGGGACATGTTTGTTGACTCACACATGGTTCAGTTTTTTGGCCAGAATCCTGTGATTGCTGAATTTATACCTCGAACTGGTAATTAAGGTCTTGTCCAGGTGAAAATACTTGTGTCATGCATCTGAAAACACACACGGCAACCGTTATCTAGAGGAAAAACTGCCTATCGTCGGTCTGTCAAGGTACAAAACTGACATGTTGTGAGGTTAATAATGAAAGTGAGACCAACTTTTAATCCGCAAAATTGCTGATTATTCGCTCGTTCAGTTTAATGCAGATTACAAATTATTCTCAATGTCCAGGTGGCAATTAGTGATAAGGCTTCAAAATGGCAAGCCTGTGACATCAAAACCACATGGCATTGCACCCTTCAAAGTAGTAAAGCGGTTACAGAGTAGCGATGAAATTGTTCATTCTAGAATCAACTGGCCCACCAGCCTGCATTTTGTGAGACGAATGGCAATACCAAAGCATGTCCGTGTCTCCCCTAGACATCGGAATGGGTGTGCAGAATGTGCCTTTTTTGGAAAAAATAGAAGAATGCCTAGAGAGTTGCCTTTTCTTTTGGACTTTGGAGAAAAAAAACACAACAACAAAATAAGCCGGAGAAAAACAAACACAGAGCGAGCCAGCCAGGAGTCAAACCTAGAATCTTCTGATCCGTAGTCAGACGCGTTATCCATTGTGCCAAGGCCGGCGCCCATTAGTCGAGGTAAAGATCCTAAAAGACGCACAGGTACGCGAGTTCGCGGCCCGCTCCGACCAGTGATGTAATTCCTAGAATGTGTTCGTTTTGACGCTGCTGATGCACGCGTGCGTAATCATCATTATCCCCCGTAATTTAATCGAACGTAAATTCGTACCCCGCACTTTAATTTGGGAACTTTCCAGGGTAAACAAACACGTTATGTACGTTTCATTCATACCGGACGCCGGAGGGCGCTCTCTCGCATTAACTCCAAAACGGACTCGTAGAAGCACCAACTTGTGACCACTATGTGACGCACGCTACAGGAAATACCTTATATGGACAAAGGCATCCAGCTGGATAAAAAAAGCCGAAATTATTTGACAGATAAAACGTGACTATTCATTGCAAAAATACATGATTTGTGTTTTTGTGCATTTTCATAACAAAATACATGAATAACGCAGCGCTTACTGACACTTTTTTTTTCAGTATAATATATTATTTTTACAGTATAACATTATATTATATTATTATATGTTCTGACTTATTCTGGAAGTCCCTGTTTCTTTGTGTGTGTGTTTTACTGTTATGTAATACTGGAATACTTAAAAACATGGGTTTTTTTTTGCAAACTACAATTACAGTGAGAAATAGGCACAAAAACATTGTGAGTGCAAAGATTAACAACCCTTTTTATTTGCAAATATAAAGTCATTATATAAAATTATAACAACAGTGCAAATATATATACATTTACAAATATTGTGAGAATACAAATAGGAACAATAACAATAGTGTGAGGGCAAATATTAACAACCCTTTTAATCTGCATATATATTTTAAAGCCAATAAAACATTTAGAACAGTAATGCAATTTTGTACAGTATACACCAAAAATGTTTACCACAATAATAAAATTTGTACATATCAGTGTAAAAACCAAAACAAACATTTGCAGTGCAATTTTGACATCAGACTAAGAAAATAATAAGAATTAATAGTAAACAAAGACAAACATTTACCACAGTAGTGCAATTATGACATATTTGCTTAAAAAAAAAAAGTAAATAAAAAAATAGTTTTTACCACTGTAGTGGACTTTTCATATATTAGCCAAAATAATAATAAAAAACATAAACATACCGTTTATATTATATATCTATCTTGGATGTGCTTGTAAGCACATGCTACCACAGTGAAGCGGGACACCCTCATTCCATCACAGCGCACTGCGTTTGGGTAGAGAGCACAGAGCCTTGTGAAAATGGCCTTCGGTTGCAGTCAGGCCACTGTGCAGGACTGTGAGCCCCAACGAAACACCTGCAAATTACAACAGAATACATATTATTAATGTAAGATTGTTTTCATTGTGTGATCTTATTTTTATTTTACCTTTCCTATGCTGTCTGTTTTGCTTTGTGTTGTCTAAATGTTCATTTATAATATGTGCGCATAGTTATGTTGTCTCTCTTTGTTTTGTTTTTAGATTGATGTTGAAATGTCATATCAATAAATCAGTTCTCTACTGTGTTGTGGAATAATTACAGGGTGTTGTTAGTCAGCCTGTCAGGTTTTTTTCACAATAATGACTGCATATTATCCCACTTATTACATGGCTACTTACTAAAGTACAGTAAAAGACAAATTATTTGACTCAACATGATACAAAATGATTTTAATGATTTAAGAAATGATTGCCTTGTTTCTTCTAAATTAAATATTCCAATGTACAGTTGGAACTGTGTTCATAGCAATGTAACATACTTAGCAACCTAATATATATAGTCAGAATAAAACGTAAATCACAACTAATAATTTATGTTGTAATCAGGCTAAGTTTGAACTTAACAGGCTACAGGAAGATAAGCTAGTCATGAAGGTGTCAGGTTTTAGGTGATATTTCAGCCAGTTTCAGATGTATTATATATATTTTATATAAAAAATGTGTAGACCCTATGTTTACTAAGCGTAACATACGTTTTGCTGCTCTCCACACCTGGGGCCACAATCTTCTTAGTGGCCCTGAATCGTCCCTGTTTTAGGTTGGTTTGGTTAAGTGGTGGGTAAATGGTCTTTTTCTTGTCATACTCCCCCAATGCCTGCCATAGGGAGATGATCTTGATGCACTCTTCTCCCGGCAAAGCCAGACGGTGGTCTCTGAGGCTAACCAAAAACTCTGCCAAGTCCTGCACGGCTCCATACCCCTCAATATTATCAGGTCCAACGTAATCCTAAAATGAAAGATAATTTAGGAACTTTTGATAGCATCAGTGAATACAAATATTCACATGAAAGCACATCCAATGTAACCCAGATTATGCTTACACACATGTAAATGTACATAAAAAATAAACTGGACCCTTACATCATGTGAAGTGTTCTCTTCCAATGTTGGACGATCCGTTTCTGCAGATAATCGGTCCACTGTGGCAACATTAAAAAGGTAAATATTTATTTTAAATTTGTATTTATGCCTTTCAATGTGATAAATACAAATTTATAGTTAGTGTGATAACAAATACGAAACCTTTATGAATACTTTAGTAAAACTCACAGCTATGTGCTCCAGGAAAGAGTTCTAGATTTGATTCAGCGTGCAGTGAGCTGCTGACAGGAGATGACACTGATGATGGAGGGACCACAAACAGTGATGACGTGGGGCTGGTTGCTGGAGGAGTTGGAAATGATGCTGCAGATGCTGCAGACACTGATGCTTGTGAAGAGGCAGCAGGTGTCCGTTCAGTGTCAAAGGTGGGGACAGTGATGTCCTGAAACTCCTCAAGTTCAGCATAACCTTCATCCACCTCTATACCAACCTCAGTAGTCTCTGACTCTTCAATGGCCAACTTGTAGTCCTGCAGAACTTTACCAGTTTGCTGGTAAAGATATTCCACTCCAATAAGCTCACCTTTAAAATAGTAAAACATTGACAATTAGATAATATACCACAATATTATATTATAAATCAGTTCCTCAGTTTCCTTTGCAAATCATTAGCTAAAGATTAATTAAAGCTGACAACTGGAAGTTGAAGTGCATAGCTTTGGCCACTGTAGTAATTAACATATACATTTAAATCATTAGTTAATATAATGTTATTACTCAACTTATACATTAAAGTACATTTGACTGGTAACAATTTATTTATTACTTAATCTATTAATCATATAGAATGTTTATTAGTTGCTGATGTAGTAATCATTAATAAATGGTTTAAGTTAGTCCTTCATGAGTTTACATTAACTCGTGATTATCTGTGCATTCTTGAAGCATGAATTAATGCATATTTGTGCACCAGTATTGTAATTTTATTGATAAAAGACTCACTTACATTGCAAATGTTGTTTAGAAGTTAATCGATGACCGTTATCTTCTTCTTCTTCACCATAGACAGTAAAAGTGATCCTTAAATCTCCGGTAGTTTTTAATGTTATCAATTGATCTACTTACTACGAAGAATCGCGGATGAGGAACGGGCGCTGATTGGCAAATTCGCGGTTGCGATACGAGCGCTGATTGGCAAATTCGCGGTTGCGATACGAGCGCTGATTGGCAAATTCGCGGTTGCGATACGAGCGCTGATTGGCTAAAATATAAGTTTCAAGGTTGCAGCCGGGTACGTGATTGGCTGTCATAACAAAGAATAACCACGACCTAAAGGTGACATGGAGCGCCACTGGCCCACCATTAGTAAAGACCCCCGATTGTTACAGACTTGTTGGTTTTCGATGTGACGGTGGCAAGCATTGATGTCTGCTCATTCTCACCTTGTTATCAGGAGAACAGACTACCAGCCCTCCAGCCCACCAGCCCACCAGCGCACCAGCCCACGAGCCCTCCATCCCTCCCTGGTGGTCTAGTGGTTAGGATTCGGCGCTCTCACCGCCGCGGCCCGGGTTCGATTCCCGGTCAGGGAAAGGTCTTTTGCCTTCCAATTGTGGACTGCGAATTCAAGCTCTGCTGACAGCTGTGAGAAAGCCAGCTCCAAGCCAAAACATTGGTGGGAACATGAAAAAAACACCTCCTTCGAGCCGGAGTTGAACCAGCGACCTAAGGATGGCCAACACTCCAACCTACGATCCTCCGCTCTACCAGCTGAGCTATCGAAGGGGCTAAGGGCTTGTCAGAACCTCGACATATCAGGGTTCTGTAGCTCTACTGCTGGCCAAAAAGTCACTTCTGGTGCAGGAAGATTTGCTGGATCAGAACCTCGACATATCAGGGTTCTGTAGCTCTACTGTTGGCCAAAAAGTCACTTCTGGTGCAGGAAGATTTGCTGGATTTTTGAGGAGGGAAGCAAAAAGGAGCATGCATTCCCATACCGGGAGTTGAACCCGGGCCGCCTGGGTGAAAACCAGGAATCCTAACCGCTAGACCATATGGGATTTGGACACTTTAAACTGGCCATGGGCTTCTGGCGCACTTTCCATACATGTGGTCAGCGTGGGCGCAGGACCTTGTAGTGGCCTGTTGCTTTAGTTCTGTGACTGTAACAATGTGATAATAATTTGGCAAAACAAGAATTATCCAAAAGGACGGTTTTCTGAATTATATAGTGTTGTATGCATTCAGGGAATCTGTTTTTTCACTCAACCCGGGGGTTCAGTGTATTTGGGCAGATTCCTGTGATTGCAGAATTGATTCCTCAAACTGGTAATTAAGCTCTTGTCCAAGTGAAAATACTCGTGTCATCCATTTGAAAACACACACGGCAACCTTTATCTAGAGGAAAAACTGGAGTCAACCCCTGGCTGCGTACGAGAAAACCAGGAATCCTAACTGCTAGACCATATGGGAACTGGCCAGCTTTAACTGGCCACAAGCTTGTGGGCCACTTTCCATAAATGTGGCCAGTGTGGGCGCAGGGTTTTGTAGTGGCCTGTTGCTTTTGGTGTGTGACTGTAACAATGTGATAATAATTTGGCAATACAAGAATCATCCGAAGGGACGGTTTACTGAAATATATAGTGTTGCATGCATTCAAGGGACATGTTTGTTGACTCACACATGGTTCAGTATTTTGGCCAGAATCCTGTGATTGCTGAATTTATACCTCGAACTGGTAATTAAGGTCTTGTCCAGGTGAAAATACTTGTGTCATGCATCTGAAAACACACATGGCAACCGTTATCTAGAGGAAAAACTGCCTATCGTCGGTCTGTCAAGGTACAAAACTGACATGTTGTGAGGTTAATAATGAAAGTGAGACCAACTTTTAATCCGCAAAATTGCTGATTATTCGCTCGTTCAGTTTAATGCAGATTACAAATTATTCTCAATGCCCAGGTGGCAATTAGTGATAAGGCTTCAAAATGGCAAGCCTGTGACATCAAAACCACATGGCATTGCACCCTTCAAAGTAGTAAAGCGGTTACAGAGTAGCGATGAAATTGTTCATTCTAGAATCAACTGGCCCACCAGCCTGCATTTTGTGAGACGAATGGCAATACCAAAGCATGTCCGTGTCTCCCCTAGACATCGGAATGGGTGTGCAGAATGTGCCTTTTTTTGGAAAAAATAGAAGAATGCCTAGAGAGTTGCCTTTTCTTTTGGACTTTGGAGAAAAAAAACACAACAACAAAATAAGCCGGAGAAAAGCAAGCACAGAGCGAGCCAGCCAGGAGTCGAACCTAGAATCTTCTGATCCGTAGTCAGACGCGTTATCCATTGCGCCACTGGCCCACCATTAGTAGAGACCCCCGATTGTTACAGACTTGTTGGTTTTCGATGTGACGGTGGCAAGCATTGATGTCTGCTCATTCTCACCTTGTTATCAGGAGAACATACTACCAGCCCACCAGCCCACCAGCCCTCCAGCCCACCAGCCCACCATCCCTCCCTGGTGGTCTAGTGGTTAGGATTCAGCGCTCTCACCGCCGCGGCCCGGGTTCGATTCCCGGTCAGGGAAAGCTCTTTTGCCTTCCAATTGTGGACTGCGAATTCAAGCTCTGCTGACAGCTGTGAGAAAGCCAGCTCCAAACCAAAAAATTGGTGGGAACATGAAAAAAAACACCTCCTTCGAGCCGGAGTTGAACCAGCGACCTAAGGATGGCCAACACTCCAACCTACAGTCCTCCGCTCTACCAGCTGAGCTATCGAAGGGGCTAAGGGCTAGTCAGAACCTCGACATATCAGGGTTCTGTAGCTCTACTGCTGGCCAAAAAGTCACTTCTGGTGCAGGAAGATTTGCTGGATCAGAACCTCGACATATCAGGGTTCTGTAGCTCTACTGTTGGCCAAAAAGTCACTTCTGGTGCAGGAAGATTTGCTGGATTTTTGAGGAGGGAAGCAAAAAGGAGCATGCATTCCCATACCGGGAGTTGAACCCGGGCCGCCTGGGTGAAAACCAGGAATCCTAACCGCTAGACCATATGGGATTTGGACACTTTAAACTGGCCATGGGCTTCTGGCGCACTTTCCATACATGTGGTCAGCGTGGGCGCAGGACCTTGTAGTGGCCTGTTGCTTTAGTTCTGTGACTGTAACAATGTGATAATAATTTGGCAAAACAAGAATTATCCAAAAGGACGGTTTTCTGAATTATATAGTGTTGTATGCATTCAGGGAATCTGTTTTTTCACTCAACCCGGGGGTTCAGTGTATTTGGGCAGATTCCTGTGATTGCAGAATTGATTCCTCAAACTGGTAATTAAGCTCTTGTCCAAGTGAAAATACTCGAGTCATCCATTTGAAAACACACACGGCAACCTTTATCTAGAGGAAAACTGGAGTCAACCCCTGGCTGCGTACGAGAAAACCAGGAATCCTAACTGCTAGACCATATGGGAACTGGCCAGCTTTAACTGGCCACAAGCTTGTGGGCCACTTTCCATAAATGTGGCCAGTGTGGGCGCAGGGTTTTGTAGTGGCCTGTTGCTTTTGGTGTGTGACTGTAACAATGTGATAATAATTTGCCAATACAAGAATCATCCGAAGGGACGGTTTACTGAAATATATAGTGTTGCATGCATTCAAGGGACATGTTTGTTGACTCACACATGGTTCAGTTTTTTGGCCAGAATCCTGTGATTGCTGAATTTATACCTCGAACTGGTAATTAAGGTCTTGTCCAGGTGAAAATACTTGTGTCATGCATCTGAAAACACACACGGCAACCGTTATCTAGAGGAAAAACTGCCTATCGTCGGTCTGTCAAGGTACAAAACTGACATGTTGTGAGGTTAATAATGAAAGTGAGACCAATTTTTAATATGCTGATTATTCGCTCGTTCAGTTTAATGCAGATTACAAATTATTCTCAATGTCCAGGTGGCAATTAGTGATAAGGCTTCAAAATGGCAAGCCTGTGACATCAAAACCACATGGCATTGCACCCTTCAAAGTAGTAAAGCGGTTACAGAGTAGCGATGAAATTGTTCATTCTAGAATCAACTGGCCCACCAGCCTGCATTTTGTGAGACGAATGGCAATACCAAAGCATGTCCGTGTCTCCCCTAGACATCGGAATGGGTGTGCAGAATGTGCCTTTTTTTGGAAAAAATAGAAGAATGCCTAGAGAGTTGCCTTTTCTTTTGGACTTTGGAGAAAAAAAACACAACAACAAAATAAGCCGGAGAAAAACAAGCACAGAGCGAGCCAGCCAGGAGTCGAACCTAGAATCTTCTGATCCGTAGTCAGATGCGTTATCCATTGCGCCACTGGCCCACCAAAAGTAAAGACCCCCGATTGTTACAGACTTGTTGGTTTTCGATGTGACGGTGGCAAGCATTGATGTCTGCTCATTCTCACCTTGTTATCAGGAGAACAGACTACCAGCCCTCCAGCCCTCCAGCCCACCACCTCAGCAGCCCACGAGCCCTCCAGCCCACCATCCCTCCCTGGTGGTCTAGTGGTTAGGATTCGGCGCTCTCACCGCCGCGGCCCGGGTTCGATTCCCGGTCAGGGAAAGCTCTTTTGCCTTCCAATTGTGGACTGCGAATTCAAGCTCTGCTGACAGCTGTGAGAAAGCCAGCTCCAAACCAAAAAATTGGTGGGAACATGAAAAAAACACCTCCTTCGAGCCGGAGTTGAACCAGCGACATAAGGATGGCCAACACTCCAACCCTCCGCTCTACCAGCTGAGCTATCGAAGGGGCTAAGGGCTAGTCAGAACCTCGACATGTCAGGGTTCTGTAGCTCTACTGCTGGCCAAAAAGTCACTTCTGGTGCAGGAAGTCTTGCTGGATCAGAACCTCGACATATCAGGGTTCTGTAGCTCTACTGCTGGCCAAAAAGTCACTTCTGGTGCAGGAAGATTTGCTGGATTTTTGAGGAGGGAAGCAAAAAGGAGCATCCATTCCCATACCGGGAGTTGAACCCGAGCCACCTGGGTGAAAACCAGGAATCCTAACCGCTAGACCATATGGGATTTGGACACTTTAAACTGGCCATGGGCTTCTGGCGCACTTTCCATACATGTGGTCAGCGTGGGCGCAGGACCTTGTAGTGGCCTGTTGCTTTAGTTCTGTGACTGTAACAATGTGATAATAATTTGGCAAAACAAGAATTATCCAAAAGGACGGTTTTCTGAATTATATAGTGTTGTATGCATTCAGGGAATCTGTTTTTTCACTCAACCCGGGGGTTCAGTGTATTTGGGCAGATTCCTGTGATTGCAGAATTGATTCCTCAAACTGGTAATTAAGCTCTTGTCCAAGTGAAAATACTCGTGTCATCCATTTGAAAACACACACGGCAACCTTTATCTAGAGGAAAAACTGGAGTCAACCCCTGGCTGCGTACAAGAAAACCAGGAATCCTAACTGCTAGACCATATGGGAACTGGCCAGCTTTAACTGGCCACAAGCTTGTGGGCCACTTTCCATAAATGTGGCCAGTGTGGGCGCAGGGTTTTGTAGTGGCCTGTTGCTTTTGGTGTGTGACTGTAACAATGTGATAATAATTTGGCAATACAAGAATCATCCGAAGGGACGGTTTACTGAAATATATAGTGTTGCATGCATTCAAGGGACATGTTTGTTGACTCACACATGGTTCAGTTTTTTGGCCAGAATCCTGTGATTGCTGAATTTATACCTCGAACTGGTAATTAAGGTCTTGTCCAGGTGAAAATACTTGTGTCATGCATCTGAAAACACACATGGCAACCGTTATCTAGAGGAAAAACTGCCTATCGTCGGTCTGTAAAGGTACAAAACTGACATGTTGTGAGGTTAATAATGAAAGTGAGACCAATTTTTAATATGCTGATTATTCGCTCGTTCAGTTTAATGCAGATTACAAATTATTCTCAATGTCCAGGTGGCAATTAGTGATAAGGCTTCAAAATGGCAAGCCTGTGACATCAAAACCACATGGCATTGCACCCTTCAAAGTAGTAAAGCGGTTACAGAGTAGCGATGAAATTGTTCATTCTAGAATCAACTGGCCCACCAGCCTGCATTTTGTGAGACGAATGGCAATACCAAAGCATGTCCGTGTCTCCCCTAGACATCGGAATGGGTGTGCAGAATGTGCCTTTTTTTGGAAAAAATAGAAGAATGCCTAGAGAGTTGCCTTTTCTTTTGGACTTTGGAGAAAAAAAACACAACAACAAAATAAGCCGGAGAAAAACAAGCACAGAGCGAGCCAGCCAGGAGTCGAACCTAGAATCTTCTGATCCGTAGTCAGATGCGTTATCCATTGCGCCACTGGCCCACCAAAAGTAAAGACCCCCGATTGTTACAGACTTGTTGGTTTTCGATGTGACGGTGGCAAGCATTGATGTCTGCTCATTCTCACCTTGTTATCAGGAGAACAGACTACCAACCCTCCAGCCCTCCAGCCCACCAGCCCAGCAGCCCACGAGCCCTCCAGCCCACCATCCCTCCCTGGTGGTCTAGTGGTTAGGATTCGGCGCTCTCACCGCCGCGGCCCGGGTTCGATTCCCGGTCAGGGAAAGCTCTTTTGCCTTCCAATTGTGGACTGCGAATTCAAGCTCTGCTGACAGCTGTGAGAAAGCCAGCTCCAAGCCAAAACATTGGTGGGAACATGAAAAAAACACCTCCTTCGAGCCGGAGTTGAACCAGCGACCTAAGGATGGCCAACACTCCAACCTACAATCCTCCGCTCTACCAGCTGAGCTATCGAAGGGGCTAAGGGCTAGTCAGAACCTCGACATATCAGGGTTCTGTAGCTCTACTGCTGGCCAAAAAGTCACTTCTGGTGCAGGAAGATTTGCTGGATCAGAACCTCAGCATATCAGGGTTCTGTAGCTCTACTGCTGGCCAAAAAGTCACTTCTGGTGCAGGAAGATTTGCTGGATTTTTGAGGAGGGAAGCAAAAAGGAGCATGCATTCCCATACCGGGAGTTGAACCCGGGCCGCCTGGGTGAAAACCAGGAATCCTAACAGCTAGAACATATGGGCAAGCCTGTGACATCAAAACCACATGGCATTGCACCCTTCAAAGTAGTAAAGCGGTTACAGAGTAGCGATGAAATTGTTCATTCTAGAATCAACTGGCACACCAGCCTGCATTTTGTGAGACGAATGGCAATACCAAAGCATGTCCGTGTCTCCCCTAGACATCGGAATGGGTGTGCAGAATGTGCCTTTTTTTGGAAAAAATAGAAGAATGCCTAGAGAGTTGCCTTTTCTTTTGGACTTTGGAGAAAAAAAACACAACAACAAAATAAGCCGGAGAAAAACAAGCACAGAGCGAGCCAGCCAGGAGTCGAACCTAGAATCTTCTGATCCGTAGTCCGACGCGTTATCCATTGCGCCAAGGCCGGCGCCCATTAGTCGAGGTAAAGATCCTAAAAGACGAAGAGGTACGCGAGTTCGCGGCCCGCTCCGACCAGTGATGGAATTCCTGGAATGTGTCCGTTTTGACGCTGCTGATGCACGCGTGCGTAATCATCATTATCCCCCGTAATTTAATCGAACGTAAATTCGTCCCCCGCACTTTAATTTGGGAACTTTCCAGGGTAAACAATCAAGTTATGTACGTTTCATTCATACCGGACACCGGAGGGCGCTCTCTCGCATTAAGTCCAAAACGGACTCGTAGAAGCACCAACTTGTGACCACTATGTGACGCACGCTACAGGAAATACCTTATATGGACAAAGGCATCCAGCGGTCACTGGATAAAAAAAGCTGAAATGAATTGACAGATAAAACGTGAATATTCATTGCAAAAATACATGATTTGTGTTTTTGTGCATTTTCATAACAAAATACATGAATAACGCAGCGCTTACTGACACATTTTTTTCAGTATAATATATTATTTTTACAGTATAACATTATATTATATTATTATATTTTCTGACTTATTCTGGAAGTCCCTGTTTCTTTGTGTGTGTGTGTTTACTGTTATGTAATACTGGAATACTTAAAAAAATGTTTGTTTTTTTTGCAACTACAATTACAGTGAGAAATAGGCACAAAAACATTGTGAGTGCAAAGATTAATAACCCTTTTTATTTGCAAATATAAAGTCAATATATAAAATTATAACAACAGTGCAAATATATATACATGTACAAATATTGTGAGAATACAAATAGTGTGAAGGCAAATATTAACAACCCTTTTAATCTGCATATATATTTTAAAGCCAATAAAACATTTAGAACAGTAATGCAATTTTGTACAGTATACACCAAAAATGTTTACCACAATAATAAAATTTGTACATATCAGTGTAAAAATATAATAAATATCAAACCAAAACAAACATTTGCAGTGCAATTTTGACATCAGACTTAGAAAATAATAAGAATTAATAGTAAACAAAGACAAACATTTACCACAGCAGTACAATTATGACATATTTGCTTAAAAAAAAAAAGTAAATAAAAATTGTTTTTACCACTGTAGTGGACTTTTCATATATTAGCCAAAATAATAATAAAAAAACATAAACATACCGTTTATATTATATATCTATCTTGGATGTGCTTGTAAGCACATGCTACCACAGTGAAGCGGGACACCCTCACTCCATCACAGTGCACCGCGTTTGGGTAGAGAGCACAGAGCCTTATGAAAATGGCCTCCACCACTCGGTTGCAGTCAGGCCACTGTGCAGGACTGTGAGCCCCAACAAAACACCTGCAAATTACAACAGAATACATATTATTAATGTAAGATTGTTTTCATTGTGTGATCTTATTTTTATTTTACCTTTCCTATGCTGTCTGTTTTGCTTTGTGTTGTCTAAATGTTCATTTATAATATGTGCGCATAGTTATGTTGTCTCTCTTTGTTTTGTTTTTAGATTGATGTTGAAATGTCATATCAATAAATCAGTTCTCTACTGTGTTGTGGAATAATTACAGGGTGTTGTTAGTCAGCAAGTCAGGTTTTTTTTCACAATAATGACTGCATATTATCCCACTTATTACATGGCTACTTACTAAAGTACAGTAAAAGACAAATTATTTGACTCCACATGATACAAAATGATTTTAATGATTTAAGAAATGATTGCCTTGTTTCTTCTAAATTAAATATTCCAGTGTACAGTTGGAACTGTGTTCATAGCAATGTAACATACTTAGCAACCTAATATATATAGTCAGAATAAAACGTAAATCACAACTAATAATTTATGTTGTAATCAGGCTAAGTTTGAACTTAACAGGCTACAGGAAGATAAGCTAGTCATGAAGGTGTCAGGTTTTACTAATTTAACTAGAAATCCTTACTAAACAAAACAAGTTGTAGGTGATATTTCAGCCAGTTTCAGATATATATATATATATATATTTTATATAAAAAAATGTGTAGACCCTGTGTTTACTAAACGTAACATACCTTTTGCTGCTCTCCACACCTGGGGCCACAATCTTCTTAGTGGCTCTGAATCGTCCCTGTTTTAGGTTGGTTTGGTTACGTGGTGGGTAAATGGTCTTTTTCTTGTCATACTCCCCCAATGCCTGCCATAGGGAGATGATCTTGATGCACTCTTCTCCCGACAAAGCCAGACGGTGGTCTCTGAGGCTAACCAAAAACTCTGCCAAGTCCTGCACGGCTCCATACCCCTCAATATTATCAGGTCCAACCGAATCCTAAAATGAAAGATAATTTAGGAACTTTTGATAGCATCAGTGAATACAAATATTCACATGAAAGCACATCCAATGTAACCCAGATTATGCTTACACACATGTAAATGTACATAAAAAATAAACTGGACCCTTACATCATGTGAAGTGTTCTCTTCCAATGTTGGACGATCCGTTTCTGCAGATAATCAGTCCACTGGGGCAACATTAAAAAGGTAAATATTTATTTTAAATTTTTATTTATGTCTTTCAATGTGATAAATACAAATTTATAGTTAGTGTGATAACAAATACGAAACCTTTATGAATACTTTAGTAAAACTCACAGCTATGTGCTCCAGGAAAGAGTTCTAGATTTGATTCAGCGTGCAGTGAGCTGCTGACAGGAGATGACACTGATGATGGAGGGACCACAAACAGTGATGACGTGGGGCTGGTTGCTGGAGGAGTTGGAAATGATGCTGCAGATGCTGCAGACACTGATGCTTGTGAAGAGGCAGCAGGTGTCCGGTCAGTGTCAAAGGTGGGGACAGTGATGTCCTGAAACTCCTCAAGTTCAGCATAACCTTCATCCACCTCTATACCAACCTCAGTAGTCTCTGACTCTTCAATGGCCAACTTGTAGTCCTGCAGAACTTTACCAGTTTGCTGGTAAAGATATTCCACTCCAATAAGCTCACCTTTAAAATAGTAAAACATTGACAATTAGATAATATACCACAATATTATATTATAACTCAGTTCCTCAGTTTCCTTTACAAATCATTAGCTAAAGATTAATTAAAGCTGACAACTGGAAGTTGAAGTGCATAGCTTTGGCCACTGTAGTAATTAACATATACATTTAAATCATTAGTTAATATAATGTTATTACTCAACTTATACATTAAAGTACATTTGACTGGTAACAATTTATTTATTACTTAATCTATTAATCATATAGAATGTTTATTAGTTGCTGATGTAGTAATCATTAATAAATGGTTTAAGTTAGTCCTTCATGAGTTTACATTAACTCGTGATTATCTGTGCATTCTTGAAGCATGAATTAATGCATATTTGTGCACCAGTATTGTAATTTTATTGATAAAAGACTCACTTACATTGCAAATGTTGGTTAGAAGTTAATCGATGACCGTTATCTTCTTCTTCTTCACCCGTGATCCTTAAATCTCCGGTAGTTTTTAATGTTATCAATTGATCTACTTACTACGAAGAATCGCAGATGAGGAACGGGCGCTGATTGGCAAATTCGCGGTTGCGATACGAGCGCTGATTGGCAAATTCGCGGTTGCGATACGAGCGCTGATTGGCTAAAACATAAGTTTCATGGTTGCAGCCGGGAACGTGATTGGCTGTCATAACAAAGAATAACCACGACTTACAGGTGACATGGAGCGCCACTGGCCCACCAATAGTAAAGACCCCCGATTGTTACAGACTTGTTGGTTTTCGATGTGACGGTGGCAAGCATTGATGTCTGCTCATTCTCACCTTGTTATCAGGAGAACAGACTACCAGCCCTCCAGCCCACCAGCCCACTAGCCCACCAGCCCTCCAGCCCACCAGCCCTCCCTGGTGGTCTAGTGGTTAGGATTCGGCGCTCTCACCGCCGCGGCCCGGGTTCGATTCCCGGTCAGGGAAAGCTCTTTTGCCTTCTAATTGTGGACTGCGAATTCAAGCTCTGCTGACAGCTTTGAGAAAGCCAGCTCCAAGCCAAAACATTGGTGGGAACATGAAAAAAACACCTCCTTCGAGCCGGAGTTGAACCAGCGACATAAGGATGGCCAACACTCCAACCTACAATCCTCCGCTCTACCAGCTGAGCTATCGAAGGGGCTAAGGGCTAGTCAGAACCTCGACATATCAGGGTTCTGTAGCTCTACTGCTGGCCAAAAAGTCACTTCTGGTGCAGGAAGATTTGCTGGATCAGAACCTCAGCATATCAGGGTTCTGTAGCTCTACTGCTGGCCAAAAAGTCACTTCTGGTGCAGGAAGATTTGCTGGATTTTTGAGGAGGGAAGCAAAAAGGAGCATGCATTCCCATACCGGGAGTTGAACCCGGGCCGCCTGGGTGAAAACCAGGAATCCTAACAGCTAGAACATATGGGCAAGCCTGTGACATCAAAACCACATGGCATTGCACCCTTCAAAGTAGTAAAGCGGTTACAGAGTAGCGATGAAATTGTTCATTCTAGAATCAACTGGCACACCAGCCTGCATTTTGTGAGACGAATGGCAATACCAAAGCATGTCCGTGTCTCCCCTAGACATCGGAATGGGTGTGCAGAATGTGCCTTTTTTTGGAAAAAATAGAAGAATGCCTAGAGAGTTGCCTTTTCTTTTGGACTTTGGAGAAAAAAAACACAACAACAAAATAAGCCGGAGAAAAACAAGCACAGAGCGAGCCAGCCAGGAGTCGAACCTAGAATCTTCTGATCCGTAGTCCGACGCGTTATCCATTGCGCCAAGGCCGGCGCCCATTAGTCGAGGTAAAGATCCTAAAAGACGAAGAGGTACGCGAGTTCGCGGCCCGCTCCGACCAGTGATGGAATTCCTGGAATGTGTCCGTTTTGACGCTGCTGATGCACGCGTGCGTAATCATCATTATCCCCCGTAATTTAATCGAACGTAAATTCGTCCCCCGCACTTTAATTTGGGAACTTTCCAGGGTAAACAATCAAGTTATGTACGTTTCATTCATACCGGACACCGGAGGGCGCTCTCTCGCATTAAGTCCAAAACGGACTCGTAGAAGCACCAACTTGTGACCACTATGTGACGCACGCTACAGGAAATACCTTATATGGACAAAGGCATCCAGCGGTCACTGGATAAAAAAAGCTGAAATGAATTGACAGATAAAACGTGAATATTCATTGCAAAAATACATGATTTGTGTTTTTGTGCATTTTCATAACAAAATACATGAATAACGCAGCGCTTACTGACACATTTTTTTCAGTATAATATATTATTTTTACAGTATAACATTATATTATATTATTATATTTTCTGACTTATTCTGGAAGTCCCTGTTTCTCCAACCTAAAGTCCTCCGCTCTACCAGCTGAGCTATCAAAGGGGCTAAGGGCTAGTCAGAACCTCGACATGTCAGGGTTCTGTAGCTCTACTGCTGGCCAAAAAGTCACTTCTGGTGCAGGAAGATTCGCTGGATTTTTGAGGAGGGAAGCAAAAAGGAGCATGCATTCCCATACCGGGAGTTGAACCCGGGCCGCCTGGGTGAAAACCAAGAATCCTAACCGCTAGAACATATGGGGTTTGGACACTTTAAACTGGCCATGGGCTTCTGGCGCACTTTCCATACATGTGGTCAGCGTGGGCGAAGGACCTTGTAGTGGCCTGTTGCTTTAGTTCTGTGACTGTAACAATGTGATAATAATTTGGCAAAACAAGAATTATCCAAAAGGACGGTTTTCTGAATTATATAGTGTTGTATGCATTCAGGGAATCTGTTTTTTCACTCAACCCGGGGGTTCAGTGTATTTGGGCAGATTCCTGTGATTGCAGAATTGAGTCCTCAAACTGGTAATTAAGCTCTTGTCCAAGTGAAAATACTCGTGTCATCCATTTGAAAACACACGGCAACCTTTATCTAGAAGAAAAACTGGAGTCAACCCCTGGCTGCATACGAGAAAACCAGGAATCCTAACTGCTAGACCATATGGGAACTGGCCAGCTTTAACTGGCCACAAGCTTGTGGGCCACTTTCCATAAATGTGGCCAGTGTGGGCGCAGGGTTTTGTAGTGGCCTGTTGCTTTTGGTGTGTGACTGTAACAATGTGATAATAATTTGGCAATACAAGAATCATCCGAAGGGACGGTTTACTGAAATATATAGTGTTGCATGCATTCAAGGGACATGTTTGTTGACTCACACATGGTTCAGTTTTTTGGCCAGAATCCTGTGATTGCTGAATTTATACCTCGAACTGGTAATTAAGGTCTTGTCCAGGTGAAAATACTTGTGTCATGCATCTGAAAACACACATGGCAACCGTTATCTAGAGGAAAAACTGCCTATCGTCGGTCTGTCAAGGTACAAAACTGACATGTTGTGAGGTTAATAATGAAAGTGAGACCAATTTTTAATCCGCAAAATTGCTGATTATTCGCTCGTTCAGTTTAATGCAGATTACAAATTATTCTCAATGTCCAGGTGGCAATTAGTGATAAGGCTTCAAAATGGCAAGCCTGTGACATCAAAACCACATGGCATTGCACCCTTCAAAGTAGTAAAGCGGTTACAGAGTAGCGATGAAATTGTTCATTCTAGAATCAACTGGCCCACCAGCCAGCATTTTGTGAGATGAATGGCAATACCAAAGCATGTCCGTGTCTCCCCTAGACATCGGAATGGGTGTGCAGAATGTGCCTTTTTTTGGAAAAAATAGAAGAATGCCTAGAGAGTTGCCTTTTCTTTTGGACTTTGGAGAAAAAAAACACAACAACAAAATAAGCCGGAGAAAAACAAGCACAGAGCGAGCCAGCCAGGAGTCGAACCTAGAATCTTCTGATCCGTAGTCAGACGCGTTATCCATTGCGCCACTGGCCCACCAAAAGTAAAGACCCCCGATTGTTACAGACTTGTTGGTTTTCGATGTGACGGTGGCAAGCATTTATGTCTGCTCATTCTCACCTTGTTATCAGGAGAACAGACTACCAGCCCTCCAGGATTGCTGGATTTTTGAGGAGGGAAGCAAAAAGGAGCATCCTTTCCCATACCGGGAGTTGAACCCGGGCCGCCTGGGTGAAAACCAGGAATCCTAACCGCTAGACCATATGGGGTTTGGACACTTTAAACTGGCCATGGGCTTCTGGTGCACTTTCCATACATGTGGTCAGCGTGGGCGCAGGACCTTGTAGTGGCCTGTTGCTTTAGTTCTGTGACTGTAACAATGTGATAATAATTTGGCAAAACAAGAATTATGCAAAAGGACGGTTTTCTGAATTATATAGTGTTGTATGCATTCAGGGAATCTGTTTTTTCACTCAACCCGGGGGTTCAGTATATTTGGGCAGATTCCTGTGATTGCAGAATTGATTCCTCAAACTGGTAATTAAGCTCTTGTCCAAGTGAAAATACTCGTGTCATCCATTTGAAAACACACACGGCAACCTTTATCTAGAGGAAAAACTGGAGTCAACCCCTGGCTGCGTACAAGAAAACCAGGAATCCTAACTGCTAGACCATATGGGAACTGGCCAGCTTTAACTGGCCACAAGCTTGTGGGCCACTTTCCATAAATGTGGCCAGTGTGGGCGCAGGGTTTTGTAGTGGCCTGTTGCTTTTGGTGTGTGACTGTAACAATGTGATAATAATTTGGCAATACAAG
>NC_068381.1:25917542-25959541 GCF_023724105.1 Carassius gibelio
TGCATGCTCCTTTTTGCTTCCCTCCTCAAAAATCCAGCAAATCTTCCTGCACCAGAAGTGACTTTTTGGCCAGCAGTAGAGCTACAGAACCCTGATATGTCGAGGTTCTGATCCAGCAAATCTTCCTGCACCAGAAGTGACTTTTTGGCCAGCAGTAGAGCTACAGAACCCTGATATGTCGAGGTTCTGACTAGCCCTTAGCCGCTTCGATAGCTCAGCTGGTAGAGCGGAGGACTGTAGGTTGGAGTGTTGGCCATCCTTAGGTCGCTGGTTCAACTCCGGCTCGAAGGAGGTGTTTTTTTCATGTTCCCACCAATGTTTTGGCTTGGAGCTGGCTTTCTCACAGCTGTCAGCAGAGCTTGAATTCGCAGTCCACAATTGGAAGGCAAAAGAGCTTTCCCTGACCGGGAATCGAACCCGGGCCGCGGCGGTGAGAGCGCCGAATCCTAACCACTAGACCACCAGGGATGGATGGGGGGCTGGAGGGCTCGTGGGCTGGTGGGCAGGAGGGCTGGAGGGCTCGTGGGCTGGTGGGCTGGTGGGCTGGAGGGCTGGTAGTCTGTTCTCCTGATAACAAGGTGAGAATGAGCAGACATCAATGCTTGCCACCGTCACATCGAAAACCAACAAGTCTGTAACAATCGGGGGTCTTTACTAATGGTGGGCCAGTGCCGCAATGGATAATGCGTCTGACTACGGATCAGAAGATTCTAGGTTCGACTCCTGGCTGGCTCGCTCTGTGCTTGTTTTTCTCCGGCTTATTTTGTTGTTGTGTTTTTTTTCTCCAAAGTCCAAAAGAAAAGGCAACTCTCTAGGCATTCTTCTATTTTTTCCAAAAAAAGGCACCTTCTGCACACCCATTCCGATGTCTAGGGGAGACACGGACATGCTTTGGTATTGCCATTCGTCTCACAAAATGCAGGCTGGTGGGCCAGTTGATTCTAGAAAAAACAATTTCATCGCTACTCTGTAACCGCTTTACTACTTTGAAGGGTGCAATGCCATGTGGTTTTGATGTCACAGGCTTGCCATTTTGAAGCCTTATCACTAATTGCCACCTGGACATTGAGAATAATTTGTAATCTGCATTAAACTGAACGAGCGAATAATCAGCAATTTTGCGGATTAAAAATTGGTCTCACTTTCATTATTAACCTCACAACATGTCAGTTTTGTACCTTGACAGACCGACGATAGGCAGTTTTTCCTCTAGATAACGGTTGCCATGTGTGTTTTCAGATGCATGACACAAGTATTTTCACCTGGACAAGACCTTAATTACCAGTTCGAGGTATAAATTCAGCAATCACAGGATTCTGGCCAAAAAACTGAACCATGTGTGAGTCAACAAACATGTCCCTTGAATGCATGCAACACTATATATTTCAGTAAACCGTCCCTTCGGATGATTCTTGTATTGCCAAATTATTATCACATTGTTACAGTCACACACCAAAAGCAACAGGCCACTACAAAACCCTGCGCCCACACTGGCCACATTTATGGAAAGTGGCCCACAAGCTTGTGGCCAGTTAAAGCTGGCCAGTTCCCATATGGTCTAGCAGTTAGGATTCCTGGTTTTCTCGTACGCAGCCAGGGGTTGACTCCAGTTTTTCCTCTAGATAAAGGTTGCCGTGTGTGTTTTCAAATGGATGACACGAGTATTTTCACTTGGACAAGAGCTTAATTACCAGTTTGAGGAATCAATTCTGCAATCACAGGAATCTGCCCAAATACACTGAACCCCCGGGTTGAGTGAAAAAACAGATTCCCTGAATGCATTCAACACTATATAATTCAGAAAACCGTCCTTTTGCATAATTCTTGTTTTGCCAAATTATTATCACATTGTTACAGTCACAGAACTAAAGCAACAGGCCACTACAAGGTCCTGCGCCCACGCTGACCACATGTATGGAAAGTGCTCCAGAAGCCCATGGCCAGTTTAAAGTGTCCAGATCCCATATGGTCTAGCGGTTAGGATTCCTGGTTTTCACCCAAGTGGCCCGGGTTCAACTCCCGGTATGGGAATGCATGCTCCTTTTTGCTTCCCTCCTCAAAAATCCAGCAAATCTTCCTGCACCAGAAGTGACTTTTTGGCCAGCAGTAGAGCTACAGAACCCTGAAATGTCGAGGTTCTGATCCAGCAAATCTTCCTGCACCAGAAGTGACTTTTTGGCCAGCAGTAGAGCTACAGAACCCTGATATGTCGAGGTTCTGACTAGCCCTTAGCCGCTTCGATAGCTCAGCTGGTAGAGCGGAGGACTGTAGGTTGGAGTGTTGGCCATCCTTAGGTCGCTGGTTCAACTCCGGCTCGAAGGAGGTGTTTTTTTCATGTTCCCACCAATGTTTTGGCTTGGAGCTGGCTTTCTCACAGCTGTCAGCAGAGCTTGAATTCGCAGTCCACAATTGGAAGGCAAAAGAGCTTTCCCTGACCGGGAATCGAACCCGGGCCGCGGCGGTGAGAGCGCCGAATCCTAACCACTAGACCACCAGGGATGGATGGTGGGCTGGAGGGCTCGTGGGCTGGTGGGCAGGAGGGCTGGAGGGCTCGTGGGCTGGTGGGCTGGTGGGCTGGTGGGCTGGAGGGCTGGTAGTCTGTTCTCCTGATAACAAGGTGAGAATGAGCAGACATCAATGCTTGCCACCGTCACATCGAAAACCAACAAGTCTGTAATAATCGGGGGTCTTTACTAATGGTGGGCCAGTGGCGCAATGGATAACGCGTCTGACTACGGATCAGAAGATTCTAGGTTCGGCTCCTGGCTGGCTCGCTCTGTGCTTGTTTTTCTCCGGCTTATTTTGTTGTTGTGTTTTTTTTCTCCAAAGTCCAAAAGAAAAGGCAACTCTCTAGGCATTCTTCTATTTTTTCCAAAAAAAGGCACATTCTGCACACCCATTCCGATGTCTAGGGGAGACACGGACATGCTTTGGTATTGCCATTCGTCTCACAAAATGCAGGCTGGTGGGCCAGTTGATTCTAGAAAGAACAATTTCATCGCTACTCTGTAACCGCTTTACTACTTTGAAGGGTGCAATGCCATGTGGTTTTGATGTCACAGGCTTGCCATTTTGAAGCCTTATCACTAATTGCCACCTGGACATTGAGAATAATTTGTAATCTGCATTAAACTGAACGAGCGAATAATCAGCATATTAAAAATTGGTCTCACTTTCATTATTAACCTCACAACATGTCAGTTTTGTACCTTGACAGACCGACGATAGGCAGTTTTTCCTCTAGATAACGGTTGCCATGTGTGTTTTCAGATGCATGACACAAGTATTTTCACCTGGACAAGACCTTAATTACCAGTTCGAGGTATAAATTCAGCAATCACAGGATTCTGGCCAAAAAACTGAACCATGTGTGAGTCAACAAACATGTCCCTTGAATGCATGCAACACTATATATTTCAGTAAACCGTCCCTTCGGATGATTCTTGTATTGCCAAATTATTATCACATTGTTACAGTCACACACCAAAAGCAACAGGCCACTACAAAACCCTGCGCCCACACTGGCCACATTTATGGAAAGTGGCCCACAAGCTTGTGGCCAGTTAAAGCTGGCCAGTTCCCATATGGTCTAGCAGTTAGGATTCCTGGTTTTCTTGTACGCAGCCAGGGGTTGACTCCAGTTTTTCCTCTAGATAAAGGTTGCCGTGTGTGTTTTCAAATGGATGACACGAGTATTTTCACTTGGACAAGAGCTTAATTACCAGTTTGAGGAATCAATTCTGCAATCACAGGAATCTGCCCAAATACACTGAACCCCCGGGTTGAGTGAAAAAACAGATTCCCTGAATGCAATCAACACTATATAATTCAGAAAACCGTCCTTTTGCATAATTCTTGTTTTGCCAAATTATTATCACATTGTTACAGTCACAGAACTAAAGCAACAGGCCACTACAAGGTCCTGCGCCCACGCTGACCACATGTATGGAAAGTGCTCCAGAAGCCCATGGCCAGTTTAAAGTGTCCAGATCCCATATGGTCTAGCGGTTAGGATTCCTGGTTTTCACCCAGGCGGCCCGGGTTCAACTCCCGGTATGGGAATGCATGCTCCTTTTTGCTTCCCTCCTCAAAAATCCAGCAAATCTTCCTGCACCAGAAGTGACTTTTTGGCCAGCAGTAGAGCTACAGAACCCTGAAATGTCGAGGTTCTGATCCAGCAAATCTTCCTGCACCAGAAGTGACTTTTTGGCCAGCAGTAGAGCTACAGAACCCTGATATGTCGAGGTTCTGACTAGCCCTTAGCCCCTTCGATAGCTCAGCTGGTAGAGCGGAGGACTGTAGGTTGGAGTGTTGGCCATCCTTAGGTCGCTGGTTCAACTCCGGCTCGAAGGAGGTGTTTTTTTCATGTTCCCACCAATGTTTTGGCTTGGAGCTGGCTTTCTCACAGCTGTCAGCAGAGCTTGAATTCGCAGTCCACAATTGGAAGGCAAAAGAGCTTTCCCTGACCGGGAATCGAACCCGGGCCGCGGCGGTGAGAGCGCCGAATCCTAACCACTAGACCACCAGGGATGGATGGTGGGCTGGAGGGCTCGTGGGCTGGTGGGCAGGAGGGCTGGAGGGCTGGAGGGCTCGTGGGCTGGTGGGCTGGTGGGCTGTTGGGCTGGAGGGCTGGTAGTCTGTTCTCCTGATAACAAGGTGAGAATGAGCAGACATCAATGCTTGCCACCGTCACATCGAAAACCAACAAGTCTGTAACAATCGGGGGTCTTTACTAATGGTGGGCCAGTGGCGCAATGGATAACGCGTCTGACTACGGATCAGAAGATTCTAGGTTCGACTCCTGGCTGGCTCGCTCTGTGCTTGTTTTTCTCCGGCTTATTTTGTTGTTGTGTTTTTTTTCTCCAAAGTCCAAAAGAAAAGGCAACTCTCTAGGCATTCTTCTATTTTTCCAAAAAAAGGCACATTCTGCACACCCATTCCGATGTCTAGGGGAGACACGGACATGCTTTGGTATTGCCATTCGTCTCACAAAATGCAGGCTGGTGGGCCAGTTGATTCTAGAAAGAACAATTTCATCGCTACTCTGTAACCGCTTTACTACTTTGAAGGGTGCAATGCCATGTGGTTTTGATGTCACAGGCTTGCCATTTTGAAGCCTTATCACTAATTGCCACATGGACATTGAGAATAATTTGTAATCTGCATTAAACTGAACGAGCGAATAATCAGCATATTAAAAATTGGTCTCACTTTCATTATTAACCTCACAACATGTCAGTTTTGTACCTTGACAGACCCACGATAGGCAGTTTTTCCTCTAGATAACGGTTGCCATGTGTGTTTTCAGATGCATGACACAAGTATTTTCACCTGGACAAGACCTTAATTACCAGTTCGAGGTATAAATTCAGCAATCACAGGATTCTGGCCAAAAAACTGAACCATGTGTGAGTCAACAAACATGTCCCTTGAATGCATGCAACACTATATATTTCAGTAAACCGTCCCTTCGGATGATTCTTGTATTGCCAAATTATTATCACATTGTTACAGTCACACACCAAAAGCAACAGGCCACTACAAAACCCTGCGCCCACACTGGCCACATTTATGGAAAGTGGCCCACAAGCTTGTGGCCAGTTAAAGCTGGCCAGTTCCCATATGGTCTAGCAGTTAGGATTCCTGGTTTTCTTGTACGCAGCCAGAGGTTGACTCCAGTTTTTCCTCTAGATAAAGGTTGCCGTGTGTGTTTTCAAATGGATGACACGAGTATTTTCACTTGGACAAGAGCTTAATTACCAGTTTGAGGAATCAATTCTGCAATCACAGGAATCTGCCCAAATACACTGAACCCCCGGGTTGAGTGAAAAAACAGATTCCCTGAATGCATACAACACTATATAATTCAGAAAACCGTCCTTTTGCATAATTCTTGTTTTGCCAAATTATTATCACATTGTTACAGTCACAGAACTAAAGCAACAGGCCACTACAAGGTCCTGCGCCCACGCTGACCACATGTATGGAAAGTGCGCCAGAAGGCCATGGCCAGTTTAAAGTGTCCAGATCCCATATGGTCTAGCGGTTAGGATTCCTGGTTTTCACCCAGGCGGCCCGGGTTCAACTCCCGGTATGGGAATGCGTGCTCCTTTTTGCTTCCCTCCTCAAAAATCCAGCAAATCTTCCTGCACCAGAAGTGACTTTTTGGCCAGCAGTAGAGCTACAGAACCCTGATATGTCGAGGTTCTGACTAGCCCTTAGCCCCTTCGATAGCTCAGCTGGTAGAGCGGAGGACTGTAGGTTGGAGTGTTGGCCATCCTTAGGTCGCTGGTTCAACTCCGGCTCGAAGGAGGTGTTTTTTTCATGTTCCCACCAATGTTTTGGCTTGGAGCTGGCTTTCTCACAGCTGTCAGCAGAGCTTGAATTCGCAGTCCACAATTGGAAGGCAAAAGAGCTTTCCCTGACCGGGAATCGAACCCGGGCCGCGGCGGTGAGAGCGCCGAATCCTAACCACTAGACCACCAGGGAGGGATGGTGGGCTCGTGGGCTGCTGGGCTGGTGGGCTGGTGGGCTGGAGGGCTGGTAGTCTGTTCTCCTGATAACAAGGTGAGAATGAGCAGACATCAATGCTTGCCACCGTCACATCGAAAACCAACAAGTCTGTAACAATCGGGGGTCTTTACTTTTGGTGGGCCAGTGGCGCAATGGATAACGCGTCTGACTACGGATCAGAAGATTCTAGGTTCGACTCCTGGCTGGCTCGCTCTGTGCTTGTTTTTCTCCGGCTTATTTTGTTGTTGTGTTTTTTTTCTCCAAAGTCCAAAAGAAAAGGCAACTCTCTAGGCATTCTTCTATTTTTTCCAAAAAAAGGCACATTCTGCACACCCATTCCGATGTCTAGGGGAGACACGGACATGCTTTGGTATTGCCATTCGTCTCACAAAATGCAGGCTGGTGGGCCAGTTGATTCTAGAATGAACAATTTCATCGCTACTCTGTAACCGCTTTACTACTTTGAAGGGTGCAATGCCATGTGGTTTTGATGTCACAGGCTTGCCATTTTGAAGCCTTATCACTAATTGCCACCTGGACATTGAGAATAATTTGTAATCTGCATTAAACTGAACGAGCGAATAATCAGCATATTAAAAATTGGTCTCACTTTCATTATTAACCTCACAACATGTCAGTTTTGTACCTTGACAGACCGACGATAGGCAGTTTTTCCTCTAGATAACGGTTGCCATGTGTGTTTTCAGATGCATGACACAAGTATTTTCACCTGGACAAGACCTTAATTACCAGTTCGAGGTATAAATTCAGCAATCACAGGATTCTGGCCAAAAAACTGAACCATGTGTGAGTCAACAAACATGTCCCTTGAATGCATGCAACACTATATATTTCAGTAAACCGTCCCTTCGGATGATTCTTGTATTGCCAAATTATTATCACATTGTTACAGTCACACACCAAAAGCAACAGGCCACTACAAAACCCTGCGCCCACACTGGCCACATTTATGGAAAGTGGCCCACAAGCTTGTGGCCAGTTAAAGCTGGCCAGTTCCCATATGGTCTAGCAGTTAGGATTCCTGGTTTTCTTGTACGCAGCCAGGGGTTGACTCCAGTTTTTCCTCTAGATAAAGGTTGCCGTGTGTGTTTTCAAATGGATGACACGAGTATTTTCACTTGGACAAGAGCTTAATTACCAGTTTGAGGAATCAATTCTGCAATCACAGGAATCTGCCCAAATACACTGAACCCCCGGGTTGAGTGAAAAAACAGATTCCCTGAATGCATTCAACACTATATAATTCAGAAAACCGTCCTTTTGCATAATTCTTGTTTTGCCAAATTATTATCACATTGTTACAGTCACAGAACTAAAGCAACAGGCCACTACAAGGTCCTGCGCCCACGCTGACCACATGTATGGAAAGTGCTCCAGAAGCCCATGGCCAGTTTAAAGTGTCCAGATCCCATATGGTCTAGCGGTTAGGATTCCTGGTTTTCACCCAGGCGGCCCGGGGTCAACTCCCGGTATGGGAATGCATGCTCCTTTGTGCTTCCCTCCTCAAAAATCCAGCAAATCTTCCTGCACCAGAAGTGACTTTTTGACCAGCAGTAGAGCTACAGAACCCTGAAATGTCGAGGTTCTGATCCAGCAAATCTTCCTGCACCAGAAGTGACTTTTTGGCCAGCAGTAGAGCTACAGAACCCTGATATGTCGAGGTTCTGACTAGCCCTTAGCCCCTTCGATAGCTCAGCTGGTAGAGCGGAGGACTGTAGGTTGGAGTGTTGGCCATCCTTAGGTCGCTGGTTCAACTCCGGCTCGAAGGAGGTGTTTTTTTCATGTTCCCACCAATGTTTTGGCTTGGAGCTGGCTTTCTCACAGCTGTCAGCAGAGCTTGAATTCGCAGTCCACAATTGGAAGGCAAAAGAGCTTTCCCTGACCGGGAATCGAACCCGGGCCGCGGCGGTGAGAGCGCCGAATCCTAACCACTAGACCACCAGGGATGGATGGTGGGCTGGAGGGCTCGTGGGCTGGTGGGCAGGAGGGCTGGAGGGCTCGTGGGCTGGTGGGCTGGTGGGCTGGAGGGCTGGTAGTCTGTTCTCCTGATAACAAGGTGAGAATGAGCAGACATCAATGCTTGCCACCGTCACATCGAAAACCAACAAGTCTGTAACAATCGGGGGTCTTTACTAATGGTGGGCCAGTGGAGCAATGGATAACGCGTCTGACTACGGATCAGAAGATTCTAGGTTCGACTCCTGGCTGGCTCGCTCTGTGCTTGTTTTTCTCCGGCTTATTTTGTTGTTGTGTTTTTTTTCTCCAAAGTCCAAAAGAAAAGGCAACTCTCTAGGCATTCTTCTATTTTTTCCAAAAAAAAGGCACATTCTGCACACCCATTCCGATGTCTAGGGGAGACACGGACATGCTTTGGTATTGCCATTCGTCTCACAAAATGCAGGCTGGTGGGCCAGTTGATTCTAGAAAGAACAATTTCATCGCTACTCTGTAACCGCTTTACTACTTTGAAGGGTGCAATGCCATGTGGTTTTGATGTCACAGGCTTGCCATTTTGAAGCCTTATCACTAATTGCCACCTGGACATTGAGAATAATTTGTAATCTGCATTAAACTGAACGAGCGAATAATCAGCATATTAAAAATTGGTCTCACTTTCATTATTAACCTCACAACATGTCAGTTTTGTACCTTGACAGACCGACGATAGGCAGTTTTTCCTCTAGATAACGGTTGCCATGTGTGTTTTCAGATGCATGACACAAGTATTTTCACCTGGACAAGACCTTAATTACCAGTTCGAGGTATAAATTCAGCAATCACAGGATTCTGGCCAAAAAACTGAACCATGTGTGAGTCAACAAACATGTCCCTTGAATGCATGCAACACTATATATTTCAGTAAACCGTCCCTTCGGATGATTCTTGTATTGCCAAATTATTATCACATTGTTACAGTCACACACCAAAAGCAACAGGCCACTACAAAACCCTGCGCCCACACTGGCCACATTTATGGAAAGTGGCCCACAAGCTTGTGGCCAGTTAAAGCTGGCCAGTTCCCATATGGTCTAGCAGTTAGGATTCCTGGTTTTCTTGTACGCAGCCAGGGGTTGACTCCAGTTTTTCCTCTAGATAAAGGTTGCCGTGTGTGTTTTCAAATGGATGACATGAGTATTTTCACTTGGACAAGTGCTTAATTACCAGTTTGAGGAATCAATTCTGCAATCACAGGAATCTGCCCAAATACACTGAACCCCCGGGTTGAGTGAAAAAACAGATTCCCTGAATGCATACAACACTATATAATTCAGAAAACCGTCCTTTTGCATAATTCTTGTTTTGCCAAATTATTATCACATTGTTACAGTCACAGAACTAAAGCAACAGGCCACTACAAGGTCCTGCGCCCACGCTGACCACATGTATGGAAAGTGCGCCAGAAGCCCATGGCCAGTTTAAAGTGTCCAGATCCCATATGGTCTAGCGGTTAGGATTCCTGGTTTTCACCCAGGCGGCCCGGGTTCAACTCCCGGTATGGGAATGCATGCTCCTTTTTGCTTCCCTCCTCAAAAATCCAGCAAATCTTCCTGCACCAGAAGTGACTTTTTGGCCAGCAGTAGAGCTACAGAACCCTGATATGTCGAGGTTCTGACTAGCCCTTAGCCCCTTCGATAGCTCAGCTGGTAGAGCGGAGGACTGTAGGTTGGAGTGTTGGCCATCCTTAGGTCGCTGGTTCAACTCCGGCTCGAAGGAGGTGTTTTTTTCATGTTCCCACCAATGTTTTGGCTTGGAGCTGGCTTTCTCACAGCTGTCAGCAGAGCTTGAATTCGCAGTCCACAATTGGAAGGCAAAAGAGCTTTCCCTGACCGGGAATCGAACCCGGGCCGCGGCGGTGAGAGCGCCGAATCCTAACCACTAGACCACCAGGGAGGGATGGTGGGCTGGAGGGCTCGTGGGCTGCTGGGCTGGTGGGCTGGAGGGCTGGAGGGCTGGAGGGCTGGTAGTCTGTTCTCCTGATAACAAGGTGAGAATGAGCAGACATCAATGCTTGCCACCGTCACATCGAAAACCAACAAGTCTGTAACAATCGGTGGTCTTTACTTTTGGTGGGCCAGTGGCGCAATGGATAACGCGTCTGACTACGGATCAGAAGATTCTAGGTTCGACTCCTGGCTGGCTCGCTCTGTGCTTGTTTTTCTCCGGCTTATTTTGTTGTTGTGTTTTTTTTTCTCCACAGTCCAAAAGAAAAGGCAACTCTCTAGGCATTCTTCTATTTTTTCCAAAAAAAGGCACATTCTGCACACCCATTCCGATGTCTAGGGGAGACACGGACATGCTTTGGTATTGCCATTCGTCTCACAAAATGCAGGCTGGTGGGCCAGTTGATTCTAGAATGAACAATTTCATCGCTACTCTGTAACCGCTTTACTACTTTGAAGGGTGCAATGCCATGTGGTTTTGATGTCACAGGCTTGCCATTTTGAAGCCTTATCACTAATTGCCACCTGGACATTGAGAATAATTTGTAATCTGCATTAAACTGAACGAGCGAATAATCAGCATATTAAAAATTGGTCTCACTTTCATTATTAACCTCACAACATGTCAGTTTTGTACCTTGACAGACCGACGATAGGCAGTTTTTCCTCTAGATAACGGTTGCCATGTGTGTTTTCAGATGCATGACACAAGTATTTTCACCTGGACAAGACCTTAATTACCAGTTCGAGGTATAAATTCAGCAATCACAGGATTCTGGCCAAAAAACTGAACCATGTGTGAGTCAACAAACATGTCCCTTGAATGCATGCAACACTATATATTTCAGTAAACCGTCCCTTCGGATGATTCTTGTATTGCCAAATTATTATCACATTGTTACAGTCACACACCAAAAGCAACAGGCCACTACAAAACCCTGCGCCCACACTGGCCACATTTATGGAAAGTGGCCCACAAGCTTGTGGCCAGTTAAAGCTGGCCAGTTCCCATATGGTCTAGCAGTTAGGATTCCTGGTTTTCTCGTACGCAGCCAGGGGTTGACTCCAGTTTTTCCTCTAGATAAAGGTTGCCGTGTGTGTTTTCAAATGGATGACACGAGTATTTTCACTTGGACAAGAGCTTAATTACCAGTTTGAGGAATCAATTCTGCAATCACAGGAATCTGCCCAAATACACTGAACCCCCGGGTTGAGTGAAAAAACAGATTCCCTGAATGCATACAACACTATATAATTCAGAAAACCGTCCTTTTGGATAATTCTTGTTTTGCCAAATTATTATCACATTGTTACAGTCACAGAACTAAAGCAACAGGCCACTACAAGGTCCTGCGCCCACGCTGACCACATGTATGGAAAGTGCGCCAGAAGCCCATGGCCAGTTTAAAGTGTCCAGATCCCATATGGTCTAGCGGTTAGGATTCCTGGTTTTCACCCAGGCGGCCCGGGTTCAACTCCCGGTATGGGAATGCATGCTCCTTTTTGCTTCCCTCCTCAAAAATCCAGCAAATCTTCCTGCACCAGAAGTGACTTTTTGGCCAGCAGTAGAGCTACAGAACCCTGATATGTCGAGGTTCTGACTAGCCCTTAGCCCCTTCGATAGCTCAGCTGGTAGAGCGGAGGACTGTAGGTTGGAGTGTTGGCCATCCTTAGGTCGCTGGTTCAACTCCGGCTCGAAGGAGGTGTTTTTTTCATGTTCCCACCAATGTTTTGGCTTGGAGCTGGCTTTCTCACAGCTGTCAGCAGAGCTTGAATTCGCAGTCCACAATTGGAAGGCAAAAGAGCTTTCCCTGACCGGGAATCGAACCCGGGCCGCGGCGGTGAGAGCGCCGAATCCTAACCACTAGACCACCAGGGAGGGATGGTGGGCTGGAGGGCTGCTGGGCTGGTGGGCTGGAGGGCTGGAGGGCTGGAGGGCTGGTAGTCTGTTCTCCTGATAACAAGGTGAGAATGAGCAGACATCAATGCTTGCCACCGTCACATCGAAAACCAACAAGTCTGTAACAATCGGTGGTCTTTACTTTTGGTGGGCCAGTGGCGCAATGGATAACGCGTCTGACTACGGATCAGAAGATTCTAGGTTCGACTCCTGGCTGGCTCGCTCTGTGCTTGTTTTTCTCCGGCTTATTTTGTTGTTGTGTTTTTTTTTCTCCACAGTCCAAAAGAAAA
The DNA here is from genome assembly GCF_023724105.1 of Carassius gibelio. NCBI lineage: Eukaryota > Metazoa > Chordata > Actinopteri > Cypriniformes > Cyprinidae > Carassius > Carassius gibelio. Next base: position 25,930,208 of record NC_068381.1, read on the forward strand.
GGCAACTCTCTAGGCATTCTTCTATTTTTTCCAAAAAAAGGCACATTCTGCACACCCATTCCGATGTCTAGGGGAGACACGGACATGCGTTTGGTATTGCCATTCGTCTCACAAAATGCAGGCTGGTGGGCCAGTTGATTCTAGAATGAACAATTTCATCGCTACTCTGTAACCGCTTTACTACTTTGAAGGGTGCAATGCCATGTGGTTTTGATGTCACAGGCTTGCCATTTTGAAGCCTTATCACTAATTGCCACCTGGACATTGAGAATAATTTGTAATCTGCATTAAACTGAACGAGCGAATAATCAGCATATTAAAAATTGGTCTCACTTTCATTATTAACCTCACAACATGTCAGTTTTGTACCTTGACAGACCGACGATAGGCAGTTTTTCCTCTAGATAACGGTTGCCATGTGTGTTTTCAGATGCATGACACAAGTATTTTCACCTGGACAAGACCTTAATTACCAGTTCGAGGTATAAATTCAGCAATCACAGGATTCTGGCCAAAAAACTGAACCATGTGTGAGTCAACAAACATGTCCCTTGAATGCATGCAACACTATATATTTCAGTAAACTGTCCCTTCGGATGATTCTTGTATTGCCAAATTATTATCACATTGTTACAGTCACACACCAAAAGCAACAGGCCACTACAAAACCCTGCGCCCACACTGGCCACATTTATGGAAAGTGGCCCACAAGCTTGTGGCCAGTTAAAGCTGGCCAGTTCCCATATGGTCTAGCAGTTAGGATTCCTGGTTTTCTCGTACGCAGCCAGGGGTTGACTCCAGTTTTTCCTCTAGATAAAGGTTGCCGTGTGTGTTTTCAAATGGATGACACGAGTATTTTCACTTGGACAAGAGCTTAATTACCAGTTTGAGGAATCAATTCTGCAATCACAGGAATCTGCCCAAATACACTGAACCCCCGGGTTGAGTGAAAAAACAGATTCCCTGAATGCATACAACACTATATAATTCAGAAAACCGTCCTTTTGGATAATTCTTGTTTTGCCAAATTATTATCACATTGTTACAGTCACAGAACTAAAGCAACAGGCCACTACAAGGTCCTGCGCCCACGCTGACCACATGTATGGAAAGTGCGCCAGAAGCCCATGGCCAGTTTAAAGTGTCCAGATCCCATATGGTCTAGCGGTTAGGATTCCTGGTTTTCACCCAGGCGGCCCGGGTTCAACTCCCGGTATGGGAATGCATGCTCCTTTTTGCTTCCCTCCTCAAAAATCCAGCAAATCTTCCTGCACCAGAAGTGACTTTTTGGCCAGCAGTAGAGCTACAGAACCCTGATATGTCGAGGTTCTGACTAGCCCTTAGCCCCTTCGATAGCTCAGCTGGTAGAGCGGAGGACTGTAGGTTGGAGTGTTGGCCATCCTTAGGTCGCTGGTTCAACTCCGGCTCGAAGGAGGTGTTTTTTTCATGTTCCCACCAATGTTTTGGCTTGGAGCTGGCTTTCTCACAGCTGTCAGCAGAGCTTGAATTCGCAGTCCACAATTGGAAGGCAAAAGAGCTTTCCCTGACCGGGAATCGAACCCGGGCCGCGGCGGTGAGAGCGCCGAATCCTAACCACTAGACCACCAGGGAGGGATGGTGGGCTCGTGGGCTGGTGGGCTGGAGGGCTGGAGGGCTGGTAGTCTGTTCTCCTGATAACAAGGTGAGAATGAGCAGACATCAATGCTTGCCACCGTCACATCGAAAACCAACAAGTTTGTAACAATCGGGGGTCTTTACTTTTGGTGGGCCAGTGGCGCAATGGATAACGCATCTGACTACGGATCAGAAGATTCTAGGTTCGACTCCTGGCTGGCTCGCTCTGTGCTTGTTTTTCTCCGGCTTATTTTGTTGTTGTGTTTTTTTTCTCCAAAGTCCAAAAGAAAAGGCAACTCTCTAGGCATTCTTCTATTTTTTCCAAAAAAAGGCACATTCTGCACACCCATTCCGATGTCTAGGGGAGACACGGACATGCTTTGGTATTGCCATTCGTCTCACAAAATGCAGGCTGGTGGGCCAGTTGATTCTAGAATGAACAATTTCATCGCTACTCTGTAACCGCTTTACTACTTTGAAGGGTGCAATGCCATGTGGTTTTGATGTCACAGGCTTGCCATTTTGAAGCCTTATCACTAATTGCCACCTGGACATTGAGAATAATTTGTAATCTGCATTAAACTGAACGAGCGAATAATCAGCATATTAAAAATTGGTCTCACTTTCATTATTAACCTCACAACATGTCAGTTTTGTACCTTGACAGACCGACGATAGGCAGTTTTTCCTCTAGATAACGGTTGCCATGTGTGTTTTCAGATGCATGACACAAGTATTTTCACCTGGACAAGACCTTAATTACCAGTTCGAGGTATAAATTCAGCAATCACAGGATTCTGGCCAAAAAACTGAACCATGTGTGAGTCAACAAACATGTCCCTTGAATGCATGCAACACTATATATTTCAGTAAACCGTCTCTTCGGATGATTCTTGTATTGCCAAATTATTATCACATTGTTACAGTCACACACCAAAAGCAACAGGCCACTACAAAACCCTGCGCCCACACTGGCCACATTTATGGAAAGTGGCCCACAAGCTTGTGGCCAGTTAAAGCTGGCCAGTTCCCATATGGTCTAGCAGTTAGGATTCCTGGTTTTCTTGTACGCAGCCAGGGGTTGACTCCAGTTTTTCCTCTAGATAAAGGTTGCCGTGTGTGTTTTCAAATGGATGACACGAGTATTTTCACTTGGACAAGAGCTTAATTACCAGTTTGAGGAATCAATTCTGCAATCACAGGAATCTGCCCAAATACACTGAACCCCCGGGTTGAGTGAAAAAACAGATTCCCTGAATGCATACAACACTATATAATTCAGAAAACCGTCCTTTTGCATAATTCTTGTTTTGCCAAATTATTATCACATTGTTACAGTCACAGAACTAAAGCAACAGGCCACTACAAGGTCCTGCGCCCACGCTGACCACATGTATGGAAAGTGCGCCAGAAGCCCATGGCCAGTTTAAAGTGTCCAAATCCCATATGGTCTAGCGGTTAGGATTCTTGGTTTTCACCCAGGCGGCCCGGCTTCAACTCCCGGTATGGGAATGCATGCTCCTTTTTGCTTCCCTCCTCAAAAATCCAGCAAATCTTCCTGCACCAGAAGTGACTTTTTGGCCAGCAGTAGAGCTACAGAACCCTGATATGTCGAGGTTCTGATCCAGCAAATCTTCCTGCACCAGAAGTGACTTTTTGGCCAGCAGTAGAGCTACAGAACCCTGATATGTCGAGGTTCTGACTAGCCCTTAGCCCCTTCGATAGCTCAGCTGGTAGAGCGGAGGACTGTAGGTTGGAGTGTTGGCCATCCTTAGGTCGCTGGTTCAACTCCGGCTCGAAGGAGGTGTTTTTTTCATGTTCCCACCAATGTTTTGGCTTGGAGCTGGCTTTCTCACAGCTGTCAGCAGAGCTTGAATTCGCAGTCCACAATTGGAAGGCAAAAGAGCTTTCCCTGACCGGGAATCGAACCCGGGCCGCGGCGGTGAGAGCGCCGAATCCTAACCACTAGACCACCAGGGATGGATGGTGGGCTGGAGGGCTCGTGGGCTGGTGGGCTGGTGGGCAGGAGGGCTGGAGGGCTCGTGGGCTGGTGGGCTGGTGGGCTGGTGGGCTGGAGGGCTGGTAGTCTGTTCTCCTGATAACAAGGTGAGAATGAGCAGACATCAATGCTTGCCACCGTCACATCGAAAACCAACAAGTCTGTAACAATCGGGGTCTTTACTAATGGTGGGCCAGTGGCGCAATGGATAACGCGTCTGACTACGGATCAGAAGATTCTAGGTTCGACTCCTGGCTGGCTCGCTCTGTGCTTGTTTTTCTCCGGCTTATTTTGTTGTTGTGTTTTTTTCTCCAAAGTCCAAAAGAAAAGGCAACTCTCTAGGCATTCTTCTATTTTTTCCAAAAAAAGGCACATTCTGCACACCCATTCCGATGTCTAGGGGAGACACGGACATGCTTTGGTATTGCCATTCATCTCACAAAATGCTGGCTGGTGGGCCAGTTGATTCTAGAATGAACAATTTCATCGCTACTCTGTAACCGCTTTACTACTTTGAAGGGTGCAATGCCATGTGGTTTTGATGTCACAGGCTTGCCATTTTGAAGCCTTATCACTAATTGCCACCTGGACATTGAGAATAATTTGTAATCTGCATTAAACTGAACGAGCGAATAATCAGCATATTAAAAATTGGTCTCACTTTCATTATTAACCTCACAACATGTCAGTTTTGTACCTTGACAGACCGACGATAGGCAGTTTTTCCTCTAGATAACGGTTGCCATGTGTGTTTTCAGATGCATGACACAAGTATTTTCACCTGGACAAGACCTTAATTACCAGTTCGAGGTATAAATTCAGCAATCACAGGATTCTGGCCAAAAAACTGAACCATGTGTGAGTCAACAAACATGTCCCTTGAATGCATGCAACACTATATATTTCAGTAAACCGTCCCTTCGGATGATTCTTGTATTGCCAAATTATTATCACATTGTTACAGTCACACACCAAAAGCAACAGGCCACTACAAAACCCTGCGCCCACACTGGCCACATTTATGGAAAGTGGCCCACAAGCTTGTGGCCAGTTAAAGCTGGCCAGTTCCCATATGGTCTAGCAGTTAGGATTCCTGGTTTTCTCGTACGCAGCCAGGGGTTGACTCCAGTTTTTCCTCTAGATAAAGGTTGCCGTGTGTGTTTTCAAATGGATGACACGAGTATTTTCACTTGGACAAGAGCTTAATTACCAGTTTGAGGAATCAATTCTGCAATCACAGGAATCTGCCCAAATACACTGAACCCCCGGGTTGAGTGAAAAAACTGATTCCCTGAATGCATACAACACTATATAATTCAGAAAACCGTCCTTTTGGATAATTCTTGTTTTGCCAAATTATTATCACATTGTTACAGTCACAGAACTAAAGCAACAGGCCACTACAAGGTCCTGCGCCCACGCTGACCACATGTATGGAAAGTGCGCCAGAAGCCCATGGCCAGTTAAAAGTGTCCAGATCCCATATGGTCTAGCGGTTAGGATTCCTGGTTTTCACCCAGGCGGCCCGGGTTCAACTCCCGGTATGGGAATGCATGCTCCTTTTTGCTTCCCTCCTCAAAAATCCAGCAAATTGGAGTGTTGGCCATCCTTAGGTCGCTGGTTCAACTCCGGCTCGAAGGAGGTGTTTTTTTCATGTTCCCACCAATGTTTTGGCTTGGAGCTGGCTTTCTCTCAGCTGTCAGCAGAGCTTGAATTCACAGTCCACAATTGGAAGGCCAAAGAGCTTTCCCTGACCGGGAATCGAACCCGGGCCGCGGCGGTGAGAGCGCCGAATCCTAACCACTAGACCACCAGGGAGGGATGGTGGGCTGGAGGGCTGGTGGGCTGGAGGGCTGGAGGGCTGGAGGGCTGGAGGGCTGGAGGGCTGGTAGTCTGTTCTCCTGATAACAAGGTGAGAATGAGCAGACATCAATGCTTGCCACCGTCACATCGAAAACCAACAAGTCTGTAACAATCGGGGGTCTTTACTTTTGGTGGGCCAGTGGCGCAATGGATAACGCATCTGACTACGGATCAGAAGATTCTAGGTTCGACTCCTGGCTGGCTCGCTCTGTGCTTGTTTTTCTCTGGCTTATTTTGTTGTTGTGTTTTTTTTTCTCCTAAGTCCAAAAGAAAAGGCAACTCTCTAGGCATTCTTCTATTTTTTCCAAAAAAAGGCACATTCTGCACACCCATTCCGATGTCTAGGGGAGACACGGACATGCTTTGGTATTGCCATTCGTCTCACAAAATGCAGGCTGGTGGGCCAGTTGATTCTAGAATGAACAATTTCATTGCTACTCTGTAACCGCTTTACTACTTTGAAGGGTGCAATGCCATGTGGTTTTGATGTCACAGGCTTGCCATTTTGAAGCCTTATCACTAATTGCCACCTGGACATTGAGAATAATTTGTAATCTGCATTAAACTGAACGAGCGAATAATCAGCATATTAAAAATTGGTCTCACTTTCATTATTAACCTCACAACATGTCAGTTTTGTACCTTGACAGACCGACGATAGGCAGTTTTTCCTCTAGATAACGGTTGCCATGTGTGTTTTCAGATGCATGACACAAGTATTTTCACCTGGACAAGACCTTAATTACCAGTTCGAGGTATAAATTCAGCAATCACAGGATTCTGGCCAAAAAACTGAACCATGTGTGAGTCAACAAACATGTCCCTTGAATGCATGCAACACTATATATTTCAGTAAACCGTCCCTTCGTATGATTCTTGTATTGCCAAATTATTATCACATTGTTACAGTCACACACCAAAAGCAACAGGCCACTACAAAACCCTGCGCCCACACTGGCCACATTTATGGAAAGTGGCCCACAAGCTTGTGGCCAGTTAAAGCTGGCCAGTTCCCATATGGTCTAGCAGTTAGGATTCCTGGTTTTCTTGTACGCAGCCAGGGGTTGACTCCAGTTTTTCCTCTAGATAAAGGTTGCCGTGTGTGTTTTCAAATGGATGACACGAGTATTTTCACTTGGACAAGAGCTTAATTACCAGTTTGAGGAATCAATTCTGCAATCACAGGAATCTGCCCAAATACACTGAACCCCCGGGTTGAGTGAAAAAACAGATTCCCTGAATGCATACAACACTATATAATTCAGAAAACCGTCCTTTTGCATAATTCTTGTTTTGCCAAATTATTATCACATTGTTACAGTCACAGAACTAAAGCAACAGGCCACTACAAGGTCCTTCGCCCACGCTGACCACATGTATGGAAAGTGCGCCAGAAGCCCATGGCCAGTTTAAAGTGTCCAAATCCCATATGGTCTAGCGGTTAGGATTCCTGGTTTTCACCCAGGCGGCCCGGGTTCAACTCCCGGTATGGGAATGCATGCTCCTTTTTGCTTCCCTCCTCAAAAATCCAGCAAATCTTCCTGCACCAGAAGTGACTTTTTGGCCAGCAGTAGAGCTACAGAACCCTGATATGTCGAGGTTCTGACTAGCCCTTAGCCCCTTCGATAGCTCAGCTGGTAGAGCGGAGGACTGTAGGTTGGAGTGTTGGCCATCCTTTGGTCGCTGGTTCAACTCCGGCTCGAAGGAGGTGTTTTTTTCATGTTCCCACCAATGTTTTGGCTTGGAGCTGGCTTTCTCACAGCTGTCAGCAGAGCTTGAATTCGCAGTCCACAATTGGAAGGCAAAAGAGCTTTCCCTGACCGGGAATCGAACCCGGGCCGCGGCGGTGAGAGCGGCGAATCCTAACCACTAGACCACCAGGGAGGGCTGGAGGGCTCGTGGGCTGCTGGGCTGGTGGGCTGGAGGGCTGGAGGGCTGGTAGTCTGTTCTCCTGATAACAAGGTGAGAATGAGCAGACATCAATGCTTGCCACCGTCACATCGAAAACCAACAAGTCTGTAACAATCGGGGGTCTTTACTTTTGGTGGGCCAGTGGCGCAATGGATAACGCGTCTGACTACGGATCAGAAGATTCTAGGTTCGACTCCTGGCTGGCTCGCTCTGTGCTTGTTTTTCTCCGGCTTATTTTGTTGTTGTGTTTTTTTTCTCCAAAGTCCAAAAGAAAAGTCAACTCTCTAGGCATTCTTCTATTTTTTCCAAAAAAAGGCACATTCTGCACACCCATTCCGATGTCTAGGGGAGACACGGACATGCTTTGGTATTGCCATTCGTCTCACAAAATGCAGGCTGGTGGGCCAGTTGATTCTAGAATGAACAATTTCATCGCTACTCTGTAACCGCTTTACTACTTTGAAGGGTGCAATGCCATGTGGTTTTGATGTCACAGGCTTGCCATTTTGAAGCCTTATCACTAATTGCCACCTGGACATTGAGAATAATTTGTAATCTGCATTAAACTGAACGAGCGAATAATCAGCATATTAAAAATTGGTCTCACTTTCATTATTAACCTCACAACATGTCAGTTTTGTACCTTGACAGACCGACGATAGGCAGTTTTTCCTCTAGATAACGGTTGCCATGTGTGTTTTCAGATGCATGACACAAGTATTTTCACCTGGACAAGACCTTAATTACCAGTTCGAGGTATAAATTCAGCAATCACAGGATTCTGGCCAAAAAACTGAACCATGTGTGAGTCAACAAACATGTCCCTTGAATGCATGCAACACTATATATTTCAGTAAACCGTCCCTTCGGATGATTCTTGTATTGCCAAATTATTATCACATTGTTACAGTCACACACCAAAAGCAACAGGCCACTACAAAACCCTGCGCCCACACTGGCCACATTTATGGAAAGTGGCCCACAAGCTTGTGGCCAGTTAAAGCTGGCCAGTTCCCATATGGTCTAGCAGTTAGGATTCCTGGTTTTCTCGTACGCAGCCAGGGGTTGACTCCAGTTTTTCCTCTAGATAAAGGTTGCCGTGTGTGTTTTCAAATGGATGACACGAGTATTTTCACTTGGACAAGAGCTTAATTACCAGTTTGAGGAATCAATTCTGCAATCACAGGAATCTGCCCAAATACACTGAACCCCCGGGTTGAGTGAAAAAACTGATTCCCTGAATGCATACAACACTATATAATTCAGAAAACCGTCCTTTTGGATAATTCTTGTTTTGCCAAATTATTATCACATTGTTACAGTCACAGAACTAAAGCAACAGGCCACTACAAGGTCCTGCGCCCACGCTGACCACATGTATGGAAAGTGCGCCAGAAGCCCATGGCCAGTTAAAAGTGTCCAGATCCCATATGGTCTAGCGGTTAGGATTCCTGGTTTTCACCCAGGCGGCCCGGGTTCAACTCCCGGTATGGGAATGCATGCTCCTTTTTGCTTCCCTCCTCAAAAATCCAGCAAATCTTCCTGCACCAGAAGTGACTTTTTGGCCAGCAGTAGAGCTACAGAACCCTGATATGTCGAGGTTCTGACTAGCCCTTAGCCCCTTCGATAGCTCAGCTGGTAGAGCGGAGGACTGTAGGTTGGAGTGTTGGCCATCCTTAGGTCGCTGGTTCAACTCCGGCTCGAAGGAGGTGTTTTTTTCATGTTCCCACCAATGTTTTGGCTTGGAGCTGGCTTTCTCACAGCTGTCAGCAGAGCTTGAATTCGCAGTCCACAATTGGAAGGCCAAAGAGCTTTCCCTGAATGGGAATCGAACCCGGGCCGCGGCGGTGAGAGCGCCGAATCCTAACCACTAGACCACCAGGGAGGGATGGTGGGCTGGAGGGCTGGTGGGCTGGAGGGCTGGTAGTCTGTTCTCCTGATAACAAGGTGAGAATGAGCAGACATCAATGCTTGCCACCGTCACATCGAAAACCAACAAGTCTGTAACAATCGGGGGTCTTTACTTTTGGTGGGCCAGTGGCGCAATGGATAACGCATCTGACTACGGATCAGAAGATTCTAGGTTCGACTCCTGGCTGGCTCGCTCTGTGCTTGTTTTTCTCCGGCTTATTTTGTTGTTGTGTTTTTTTTCTCCTAAGTCCAAAAGAAAAGGCAACTCTCTAGGCATTCTTCTATTTTTTCCAAAAAAAGGCACATTCTGCACACCCATTCCGATGTCTAGGGGAGACACGGACATGCTTTGGTATTGCCATTCGTCTCACAAAATGCAGGCTGGTGGGCCAGTTGATTCTAGAATGAACAATTTCATTGCTACTCTGTAACCGCTTTACTACTTTGAAGGGTGCAATGCCATGTGGTTTTGATGTCACAGGCTTGCCATTTTGAAGCCTTATAACTAATTGCCACCTGGACATTGAGAATAATTTGTAATCTGCATTAAACTGAACGAGCGAATAATCAGCATATTAAAAATTGGTCTCACTTTCATTATTAACCTCACAACATGTCAGTTTTGTACCTTGACAGACCGACGATAGGCAGTTTTTCCTCTAGATAACGGTTGCCATGTGTGTTTTCAGATGCATGACACAAGTATTTTCACCTGGACAAGACCTTAATTACCAGTTCGAGGTATAAATTCAGCAATCACAGGATTCTGGCCAAAAAACTGAACCATGTGTGAGTCAACAAACATGTCCCTTGAATGCATGCAACACTATATATTTCAGTAAACCGTCCCTTCGGATGATTCTTGTATTGCCAAATTATTATCACATTGTTACAGTCACACACCAAAAGCAACAGGCCACTACAAAACCCTGCGCCCACACTGGCCACATTTATGGAAAGTGGCCCACAAGCTTGTGGCCAGTTAAAGCTGGCCAGTTCCCATATGGTCTAGCAGTTAGGATTCCTGGTTTTCTCGTACGCAGCCAGGGGTTGACTCCAGTTTTTCCTCTAGATAAAGGTTGCCGTGTGTGTTTTCAAATGGATGACACGAGTATTTTCACTTGGACAAGAGCTTAATTACCAGTTTGAGGAATCAATTCTGCAATCACAGGAATCTGCCCAAATACACTGAACCCCCGGGTTGAGTGAAAAAACAGATTCCCTGAATGCATACAACACTATATAATTCAGAAAACCGTCCTTTTGGATAATTCTTGTTTTGCCAAATTATTATCACATTGTTACAGTCACAGAACTAAAGCAACAGGCCACTACAAGGTCCTGCGCCCACGCTGACCACATGTATGGAAAGTGCGCCAGAAGCCCATGGCCAGTTAAAAGTGTCCAGATCCCATATGGTCTAGCGGTTAGGATTCCTGGTTTTCACCCAGGCGGCCCGGGTTCAACTCCCGGTATGGGAATGCATGCTCCTTTTTGCTTCCCTCCTCAAAAATCCAGCAAATCTTCCTGCACCAGAAGTGACTTTTTGGCCAGCAGTAGAGCTACAGAACCCTGATATGTCGAGGTTCTGACTAGCCCTTAGCCCCTTCGATAGCTCAGCTGGTAGAGCGGAGGACTGTAGGTTGGAGTGTTGGCCATCCTTAGGTCGCTGGTTCAACTCCGGCTCGAAGGAGGTGTTTTTTTCATGTTCCCACCAATGTTTTGGCTTGGAGCTGGCTTTCTCACAGCTGTCAGCAGAGCTTGAATTCGCAGTCCACAATTGGAAGGCCAAAGAGCTTTCCCTGAATGGGAATCGAACCCGGGCCGCGGCGGTGAGAGCGCCGAATCCTAACCACTAGACCACCAGGGAGGGATGGTGGGCTGGAGGGCTGGTGGGCTGGAGGGCTGGTAGTCTGTTCTCCTGATAACAAGGTGAGAATGAGCAGACATCAATGCTTGCCACCGTCACATCGAAAACCAACAAGTCTGTAACAATCGGGGGTCTTTACTTTTGGTGGGCCAGTGGCGCAATGGATAACGCATCTGACTACGGATCAGAAGATTCTAGGTTCGACTCCTGGCTGGCTCGCTCTGTGCTTGTTTTTCTCCGGCTTATTTTGTTGTTGTGTTTTTTTTCTCCTAAGTCCAAAAGAAAAGGCAACTCTCTAGGCATTCTTCTATTTTTTCCAAAAAAAGGCACATTCTGCACACCCATTCCGATGTCTAGGGGAGACACGGACATGCTTTGGTATTGCCATTCGTCTCACAAAATGCAGGCTGGTGGGCCAGTTGATTCTAGAATGAACAATTTCATTGCTACTCTGTAACCGCTTTACTACTTTGAAGGGTGCAATGCCATGTGGTTTTGATGTCACAGGCTTGCCATTTTGAAGCCTTATAACTAATTGCCACCTGGACATTGAGAATAATTTGTAATCTGCATTAAACTGAACGAGCGAATAATCAGCATATTAAAAATTGGTCTCACTTTCATTATTAACCTCACAACATGTCAGTTTTGTACCTTGACAGACCGACGATAGGCAGTTTTTCCTCTAGATAACGGTTGCCATGTGTGTTTTCAGATGCATGACACAAGTATTTTCACCTGGACAAGACCTTAATTACCAGTTCGAGGTATAAATTCAGCAATCACAGGATTCTGGCCAAAAAACTGAACCATGTGTGAGTCAACAAACATGTCCCTTGAATGCATGCAACACTATATATTTCAGTAAACCGTCCCTTCGGATGATTCTTGTATTGCCAAATTATTATCACATTGTTACAGTCACACACCAAAAGCAACAGGCCACTACAAAACCCTGCGCCCACACTGGCCACATTTATGGAAAGTGGCCCACAAGCTTGTGGCCAGTTAAAGCTGGCCAGTTCCCATATGGTCTAGCAGTTAGGATTCCTGGTTTTCTCGTACGCAGCCAGGGGTTGACTCCAGTTTTTCCTCTAGATAAAGGTTGCCGTGTGTGTTTTCAAATGGATGACACGAGTATTTTCACTTGGACAAGAGCTTAATTACCAGTTTGAGGAATCAATTCTGCAATCACAGGAATCTGCCCAAATACACTGAACCCCCGGGTTGAGTGAAAAAACAGATTCCCTGAATGCATACAACACTATATAATTCAGAAAACCGTCCTTTTGGATAATTCTTGTTTTGCCAAATTATTATCACATTGTTACAGTCACAGAACTAAAGCAACAGGCCACTACAAGGTCCTGCGCCCACGCTGACCACATGTATGGAAAGTGCGCCAGAAGCCCATGGCCAGTTAAAAGTGTCCAGATCCCATATGGTCTAGCGGTTAGGATTCCTGGTTTTCACCCAGGCGGCCCGGGTTCAACTCCCGGTATGGGAATGCATGCTCCTTTTTGCTTCCCTCCTCAAAAATCCAGCAAATCTTCCTGCACCAGAAGTGACTTTTTGGCCAGCAGTAGAGCTACAGAACCCTGATATGTCGAGGTTCTGACTAGCCCTTAGCCCCTTCGATAGCTCAGCTGGTAGAGCGGAGGACTGTAGGTTGGAGTGTTGGCCATCCTTAGGTCGCTGGTTCAACTCCGGCTCGAAGGAGGTGTTTTTTTCATGTTCCCACCAATGTTTTGGCTTGGAGCTGGCTTTCTCACAGCTGTCAGCAGAGCTTGAATTCGCAGTCCACAATTGGAAGGCCAAAGAGCTTTCCCTGAATGGGAATCGAACCCGGGCCGCGGCGGAGAGAGCGCCGAATCCTAACCACTAGACCACCAGGGAGGGATGGTGGGCTGGAGGGCTGGTGGGCTGGAGGGCTGGTAGTCTGTTCTCCTGATAACAAGGTGAGAATGAGCAGACATCAATGCTTGCCACCGTCACATCGAAAACCAACAAGTCTGTAACAATCGGGGGTCTTTACTTTTGGTGGGCCAGTGGCGCAATGGATAACGCATCTGACTACGGATCAGAAGATTCTAGGTTCGACTCCTGGCTGGCTCGCTCTGTGCTTGTTTTTCTCCGGCTTATTTTGTTGTTGTGTTTTTTTTCTCCTAAGTCCAAAAGAAAAGGCAACTCTCTAGGCATTCTTCTATTTTTTCCAAAAAAAGGCACATTCTGCACACCCATTCCGATGTCTAGGGGAGACACGGACATGCTTTGGTATTGCCATTCGTCTCACAAAATGCAGGCTGGTGGGCCAGTTGATTCTAGAATGAACAATTTCATTGCTACTCTGTAACCGCTTTACTACTTTGAAGGGTGCAATGCCATGTGGTTTTGATGTCACAGGCTTGCCATTTTGAAGCCTTATAACTAATTGCCACCTGGACATTGAGAATAATTTGTAATCTGCATTAAACTGAACGAGCGAATAATCAGCATATTAAAAATTGGTCTCACTTTCATTATTAACCTCACAACATGTCAGTTTTGTACCTTGACAGACCGACGATAGGCAGTTTTTCCTCTAGATAACGGTTGCCATGTGTGTTTTCAGATGCATGACACAAGTATTTTCACCTGGACAAGACCTTAATTACCAGTTCGAGGTATAAATTCAGCAATCACAGGATTCTGGCCAAAAAACTGAACCATGTGTGAGTCAACAAACATGTCCCTTGAATGCATGCAACACTATATATTTCAGTAAACCGTCCCTTCGGATGATTCTTGTATTGCCAAATTATTATCACATTGTTACAGTCACACACCAAAAGCAACAGGCCACTACAAAACCCTGCGCCCACACTGGCCACATTTATGGAAAGTGGCCCACAAGCTTGTGGCCAGTTAAAGCTGGCCAGTTCCCATATGGTCTAGCAGTTAGGATTCCTGGTTTTCTCGTACGCAGCCAGGGGTTGACTCCAGTTTTTCCTCTAGATAAAGGTTGCCGTGTGTGTTTTCAAATGGATGACACGAGTATTTTCACTTGGACAAGAGCTTAATTACCAGTTTGAGGAATCAATTCTGCAATCACAGGAATCTGCCCAAATACACTGAACCCCCGGGTTGAGTGAAAAAACAGATTCCCTGAATGCATACAACACTATATAATTCAGAAAACCGTCCTTTTGGATAATTCTTGTTTTGCCAAATTATTATCACATTGTTACAGTCACAGAACTAAAGCAACAGGCCACTACAAGGTCCTTCGCCCACGCTGACCACATGTATGGAAAGTGCGCCAGAAGCCCATGGCCAGTTTAAAGTGTCCAAATCCCATATGTTCTAGCGGTTAGGATTCCTGGTTTTCACCCAGGCGGCCCGGGTTCAACTCCCGGTATGGGAATGCATGCTCCTTTTTGCTTCCCTCCTCAAAAATCCAGCGAATCTTCCTGCACCAGAAGTGACTTTTTGGCCAGCAGTAGAGCTACAGAACCCTGAAATGTCGAGGATCTGACTAGCCCTTAGCCCCTTCGATAGCTCAGCTGGTAGAGCGGAGGGTTGGAGTGTTGGCCATCCTTATGTCGCTGGTTCAACTCCGGCTCGAAGGAGGTGTTTTTTTCATGTTCCCACCAATTTTTTGGTTTGGAGCTGGCTTTCTCACAGCTGTCAGCAGAGCTTGAATTCGCAGTCCACAATTGGAAGGCAAAAGAGCTTTCCCTGACCGGGAATCGAACCCGGGCCGCGGCGGTGAGAGCGCCGAATCCTAACCACTAGACCACCAGGGAGGGATGGTGGGCTGGAGGGCTGGAGGGCTGGTGGGCTGGTGGGCTGGAGGGCTGGTAGTCTGTTCTCCTGATAACAAAGTGAGAATGAGCAGACATCAATGCTTGCCACCGTCACATCGAAAACCAACAAGTCTGTAACAATCGGGGGTCTTTACTATTGGTGGGCCAGTGGCGCAATGGATAACGCGTCTGACTACGGATCAGAAGATTCTAGGTTCGACCCCTGGCTGGCTCGCTCTGTGCTTGTTTTTCTCCGGCTTATTTTGTTGTTGTGTTTTTTTTCTCCAAAGTCCAAAAGAAAAGGCAACTCTCTAGGCATTCTTCTATTTATTACAAAAAAAGGCACATTCTGCACACCCATTCCGATGTCTAGGGGAGACACGGACATGCTTTGGTATTGCCATTCGTCTCACAAAATGCAGGCTGGTGGGCCAGTTGATTCTAGAATGAACAATTTCATCGCTACTCTGTAACCGCTTTACTACTTTGAAGGGTGCAATGCCATGTGGTTTTGATGTCACAGGCTTGCCATTTTGAAGCCTTATCACTAATTGCCACCTGGACATTGAGAATAATTTGTAATCTGCATTAAACTGAACGAGCGAATAATCAGCATATTAAAAATTGGTCTCACTTTCATTATTAACCTCACAACATGTCAGTTTTGGACCTTGACAGACCGACGATAGGCAGTTTTTCCTCTAGATAACGGTTGCCATGTGTGTTTTCAGATGCATGACACAAGTATTTTCACCTGGACAAGACCTTAATTACCAGTTCGAGGTATAAATTCAGCAATCACAGGATTCTAAACCGTCCCTTCGGATGATTCTTGTATTGCCAAATTATTATCACATTGTTACAGTCACACACCAAAAGCATCAGGCCACTACAAAACACTGCGCCCACACTGGCCACATTTATGGAAAGTGGCCCACAAGCTTGTGGCCAGTTAAAGCTGGCCAGTTCCCATATGGTCTAGCAGTTAGGATTCCTGGTTTTCTTGTACGCAGCCAGGGGTTGACTCCAGTTTTTCCTCTAGATAAAGGTTGCCGTGTGTGTTTTCAAATGGATGACACGAGTATTTTCACTTGGACAAGAGCTTAATTACCAGTTTGAGGAATCAATTCTGCAATCACAGGAATCTGCCCAAATATACTGAACCCCCGGGTTGAGTGAAAAAACAGATTCCCTGAATGCATACAACACTATATAATTCAGAAAACCGTCCTTTTGCATAATTCTTGTTTTGCCAAATTATTATCACATTGTTACAGTCACAGAACTAAAGCAACAGGCCACTACAAGGTCCTGCGCCCACGCTGACCACATGTATGGAAAGTGCGCCAGAAGCCCATGGCCAGTTTAAAGTGTCCAAACCCCATATAGTCTAGCGGTTAGGATTCCTGGTTTTCACCCAGGCGGCCCGGGTTCAACTCCCGGTATGGGAAAGGATGCTCCTTTTTGCTTCCCTCCTCAAAAATCCAGCAATCCTGGAGGGCTGGTAGTCTGTTCTCCTGATAACAAGGTGAGAATGAGCAGACATAAATGCTTGCCACCGTCACATCGAAAACCAACAAGTCTGTAACAATCGGGGTCTTTACTTTTGGTGGGCCAGTGGCGCAATGGATAACGCGTCTGACTACGGATCAGAAGATTCTAGGTTCGACTCCTGGCTGGCTCGCTCTGTGCTTGTTTTTCTCCGGCTTATTTTGTTGTTGTGTTTTTTTTCTCCAAAGTCCAAAAGAAAAGGCAACTCTCTAGGCATTCTTCTATTTTTTCCAAAAAAAGGCACATTCTGCACACCCATTCCGATGTCTAGGGGAGACACGGACATGCTTTGGTATTGCCATTCATCTCACAAAATGCTGGCTGGTGGGCCAGTTGATTCTAGAATGAACAATTTCATCGCTACTCTGTAACCGCTTTACTACTTTGAAGGGTGCAATGCCATGTGGTTTTGATGTCACAGGCTTGCCATTTTGAAGCCTTATCACTAATTGCCACCTGGACATTGAGAATAATTTGTAATCTGCATTAAACTGAACGAGCGAATAATCAGCAATTTTGCGGATTAAAAATTGGTCTCACTTTCATTATTAACCTCACAACATGTCAGTTTTGTACCTTGACAGACCGACGATAGGCAGTTTTTCCTCTAGATAACGGTTGCCATGTGTGTTTTCAGATGCATGACACAAGTATTTTCACCTGGACAAGACCTTAATTACCAGTTCGAGGTATAAATTCAGCAATCACAGGATTCTGGCCAAAAAACTGAACCATGTGTGAGTCAACAAACATGTCCCTTGAATGCATGCAACACTATATATTTCAGTAAACCGTCCCTTCGGATGATTCTTGTATTGCCAAATTATTATCACATTGTTACAGTCACACACCAAAAGCAACAGGCCACTACAAAACCCTGCGCCCACACTGGCCACATTTATGGAAAGTGGCCCACAAGCTTGTGGCCAGTTAAAGCTGGCCAGTTCCCATATGGTCTAGCAGTTAGGATTCCTGGTTTTCTCGTATGCAGCCAGGGGTTGACTCCAGTTTTTCTTCTAGATAAAGGTTGCCGTGTGTGTTTTCAAATGGATGACACGAGTATTTTCACTTGGACAAGAGCTTAATTACCAGTTTGAGGACTCAATTCTGCAATCACAGGAATCTGCCCAAATACACTGAACCCCCGGGTTGAGTGAAAAAACAGATTCCCTGAATGCATACAACACTATATAATTCAGAAAACCGTCCTTTTGGATAATTCTTGTTTTGCCAAATTATTATCACATTGTTACAGTCACAGAACTAAAGCAACAGGCCACTACAAGGTCCTTCGCCCACGCTGACCACATGTATGGAAAGTGCGCCAGAAGCCCATGGCCAGTTTAAAGTGTCCAAACCCCATATGTTCTAGCGGTTAGGATTCCTGGTTTTCACCCAGGCGGCCCGGGTTCAACTCCCGGTATGGGAATGCATGCTCCTTTTTGCTTCCCTCCTCAAAAATCCAGCGAATCTTCCTGCACCAGAAGTGACTTTTTGGCCAGCAGTAGAGCTACAGAACCCTGACATGTCGAGGTTCTGACTAGCCCTTAGCCCCTTTGATAGCTCAGCTGGTAGAGCGGAGGACTTTAGGTTGGAGTGTTGGCCATCCTTATGTCGCTGGTTCAACTCCGGCTCGAAGGAGGTGTTTTTTTCATGTTCCCACCAATGTTTTGGCTTGGAGCTGGCTTTCTCACAGCTGTCAGCAGAGCTTGAATTCGCAGTCCACAATTAGAAGGCAAAAGAGCTTTCCCTGACCGGGAATCGAACCCGGGCCGCGGCGGTGAGAGCGCCGAATCCTAACCACTAGACCACCAGGGAGGGCTGGTGGGCTGGTGGGCTGGTGGGCTGGTGGGCTGGAGGGCTGGTAGTCTGTTCTCCTGATAACAAGGTGAGAATGAGCAGACATCAATGCTTGCCACCGTCACATCGAAAACCAACAAGTCTGTAACAATCGGGGGTCTTTACTATTGGTGGGCCAGTGGCGCTCCATGTCACCTGTAAGTCGTGGTTATTCTTTGTTATGACAGCCAATCACGTTCCCGGCTGCAACCATGAAACTTATGTTTTAGCCAATCAGCGCTCGTATCGCAACCGCGAATTTGCCAATCAGCGCTCGTATCGCAACCGCGAATTTGCCAATCAGCGCCCGTTCCTCATCTGCGATTCTTCGTAGTAAGTAGATCAATTGATAACATTAAAAACTACCGGAGATTTAAGGATCACGGGTGAAGAAGAAGAAGATAACGGTCATCGATTAACTTCTAACCAACATTTGCAATGTAAGTGAGTCTTTTATCAATAAAATTACAATACTGGTGCACAAATATGCATTAATTCATGCTTCAAGAATGCACAGATAATCACGAGTTAATGTAAACTCATGAAGGACTAACTTAAACCATTTATTAATGATTACTACATCAGCAACTAATAAACATTCTATATGATTAATAGATTAAGTAATAAATAAATTGTTACCAGTCAAATGTACTTTAATGTATAAGTTGAGTAATAACATTATATTAACTAATGATTTAAATGTATATGTTAATTACTACAGTGGCCAAAGCTATGCACTTCAACTTCCAGTTGTCAGCTTTAATTAATCTTTAGCTAATGATTTGTAAAGGAAACTGAGGAACTGAGTTATAATATAATATTGTGGTATATTATCTAATTGTCAATGTTTTACTATTTTAAAGGTGAGCTTATTGGAGTGGAATATCTTTTCCAGCAAACTGGTAAAGTTCTGCAGGACTACAAGTTGGCCATTGAAGAGTCAGAGACTACTGAGGTTGGTATAGAGGTGGATGAAGGTTATGCTGAACTTGAGGAGTTTCAGGACATCACTGTCCCCACCTTTGACACTGACCGGACACCTGCTGCCTCTTCACAAGCATCAGTGTCTGCAGCATCTGCAGCATCATTTCCAACTCCTCCAGCAACCAGCCCCAGGTCATCACTGTTTGTGGTCCCTCCATCATCAGTGTCATCTCCTGTCAGCAGCTCACTGCACGCTGAATCAAATCTAGAACTCTTTCCTGGAGCACATAGCTGTGAGTTTTACTAAAGTATTCATAAAGGTTTCGTATTTGTTATCACACTAACTATAAATTTGTATTTATCACATTGAAAGACATAAATACAAATTTAAAATAAATATTTACCTTTTTAATGTTGCCCCAGTGGACTGATTATCTGCAGAAACGGATCGTCCAACATTGGAAGAGAACACTTCACATGATGTAAGGGTCCAGTTTATTTTTTATGTACATTTACATGTGTGTAAGCATAATCTGGGTTACATTGGATGTGCTTTCATGTGAATATTTGTATTCACTGATGCTATCAAAAGTTCCTAAATTATCTTTCATTTTAGGATTCGGTTGGACCTGATAATATTGAGGGGTATGGAGCCGTGCAGGACTTGGCAGAGTTTTTGGTTAGCCTCAGAGACCACCGTCTGGCTTTGTCGGGAGAAGAGTGCATCAAGATCATCTCCCTATGGCAGGCATTGGGGGAGTATGACAAGAAAAAGACCATTTACCCACCACGTAACCAAACCAACCTAAAACAGGGACGATTCAGAGCCACTAAGAAGATTGTGGCCCCAGGTGTGGAGAGCAGCAAAAGGTATGTTACGTTTAGTAAACACAGGGTCTACACATTTTTTTATATAAAATATATATATATATATATATCTGAAACTGGCTGAAATATCACCTACAACTTGTTTTGTTTAGTAAGGATTTCTAGTTAAATTAGTAAAACCTGACACCTTCATGACTAGCTTATCTTCCTGTAGCCTGTTAAGTTCAAACTTAGCCTGATTACAACATAAATTATTAGTTGTGATTTACGTTTTATTCTGACTATATATATTAGGTTGCTAAGTATGTTACATTGCTATGAACACAGTTCCAACTGTACACTGGAATATTTAATTTAGAAGAAACAAGGCAATCATTTCTTAAATCATTAAAATCATTTTGTATCATGTGGAGTCAAATAATTTGTCTTTTACTGTACTTTAGTAAGTAGCCATGTAATAAGTGGGATAATATGCAGTCATTATTGTGAAAAAAAACCTGACTTGCTGACTAACAACACCCTGTAATTATTCCACAACACAGTAGAGAACTGATTTATTGATATGACATTTCAACATCAATCTAAAAACAAAACAAAGAGAGACAACATAACTATGCGCACATATTATAAATGAACATTTAGACAACACAAAGCAAAACAGACAGCATAGGAAAGGTAAAATAAAAATAAGATCACACAATGAAAACAATCTTACATTAATAATATGTATTCTGTTGTAATTTGCAGGTGTTTTGTTGGGGCTCACAGTCCTGCACAGTGGCCTGACTGCAACCGAGTGGTGGAGGCCATTTTCATAAGGCTCTGTGCTCTCTACCCAAACGCGGTGCACTGTGATGGAGTGAGGGTGTCCCGCTTCACTGTGGTAGCATGTGCTTACAAGCACATCCAAGATAGATATATAATATAAACGGTATGTTTATGTTTTTTTATTATTATTTTGGCTAATATATGAAAAGTCCACTACAGTGGTAAAAACAATTTTTATTTACTTTTTTTTTTTTTAAGCAAATATGTCATAATTGTACTGCTGTGGTAAATGTTTGTCTTTGTTTACTATTAATTCTTATTATTTTCTAAGTCTGATGTCAAAATTGCACTGCAAATGTTTGTTTTGGTTTGATATTTATTATATTTTTACACTGATATGTACAAATTTTATTATTGTGGTAAACATTTTTGGTGTATACTGTACAAAATTGCATTACTGTTCTAAATGTTTTATTGGCTTTAAAATATATATGCAGATTAAAAGGGTTGTTAATATTTGCCCTCACACTATTTGTATTCTCACAATATTTGTACATGTATATATATTTGCACTGTTGTTATAATTTTATATATTGACTTTATATTTGCAAATAAAAAGGGTTATTAATCTTTGCACTCACAATGTTTTTGTGCCTATTTCTCACTGTAATTGTAGTTGCAAAAAAAACAAACATTTTTTTAAGTATTCCAGTATTACATAACAGTAAACACACACACACAAAGAAACAGGGACTTCCAGAATAAGTCAGAAAATATAATAATATAATATAATGTTATACTGTAAAAATAATATATTATACTGAAAAAAATGTGTCAGTAAGCGCTGCGTTATTCATGTATTTTGTTATGAAAATGCACAAAAACACAAATCATGTATTTTTGCAATGAATATTCACGTTTTATCTGTCAATTCATTTCAGCTTTTTTTATCCAGTGACCGCTGGATGCCTTTGTCCATATAAGGTATTTCCTGTAGCGTGCGTCACATAGTGGTCACAAGTTGGTGCTTCTACGAGTCCGTTTTGGACGTAATGCGAGAGAGCGCCCTCCGGCGTCCGGTATGAATGAAACGTACATAACTTGATTGTTTACCCTGGAAAGTTCCCAAATTAAAGTGCGGGGGACGAATTTACGTTCGATTAAATTACGGGGGATAATGATGATTACGCACGCGTGCATCAGCAGCGTCAAAACGGACACATTCCAGGAATTCCATCACTGGTCGGAGCGGGCCGCGAACTCGCGTACCTGTTCGTCTTTTAGGATCTTTACCTCGACTAATGGGCGCCGGCCTTGGCGCAATGGATAACGCGTCGGACTACGGATCAGAAGATTCTAGGTTCGACTCCTGGCTGGCTCGCTCTGTGCTTGTTTTTCTCCGGCTTATTTTGTTGTTGTGTTTTTTTTCTCCAAAGTCCAAAAGAAGAGGCAACTCTCTAGGCATTCTTCTATTTTTTCCAAAAAAAGGCACATTCTGCACACCCATTCCGATGTCTAAGGGAGACACGGACATGCTTTGGTATTGCCATTCGTCTCACAAAATGCAGGCTGGTGTGCCAGTTGATTCTAGAATGAACAATTTCATCGCTACTCTGTAACCGCTTTACTACTTTGAAGGGTGCAATGCCATGTGGTTTTGATGTCACAGGCTTGCCCATATGTTCTAGCTGTTAGGATTCCTGGTTTTCACCCAGGCGGCCCGGGTTCAACTCCCGGTATGGGAATGCATGTTCCTTTTTGCTTCCCTCCTCAAAAATCCAGCAAATCTTCCTGCACCAGAAGTGACTTTTTGGCCAGCAGTAGAGCTACAGAACCCTGATATGTTGAGGTTCTGATCCAGCAAATCTTCCTGCACCAGAAGTGACTTTTTGGCCAGCAGTAGAGCTACAGAACCCTGATATGTTGAGGTTCTGATCCAGCAAATCTTCCTGCACCAGAAGTGACTTTTTGGCCAGCAGTAGAGCTACAGAACCCTGATATGTCGAGGTTCTGACTAGCCCTTAGCCCCTTCGATAGCTCAGCTGGTAGAGCGGAGGATTGTAGGTTGGAGTGTTGGCCATCCTTAGGTCGCTGGTTCAACTCCGGCTCGAAGGAGGTGTTTTTTTCATGTTCCCACCAATGTTTTGGCTTGGAGCTGGCTTTCTCACAGCTGTCAGCAGAGCTTGAATTCGCAGTCCACAATTGGAAGGCAAAAGAGCTTTCCCTGACCGGGAATCGAACCCGGGCCGCGGCGGTGAGAGCGCCGAATCCTAACCACTAGACCACCAGGGAGGGATGGTGGGCTGGAGGGCTCGTGGGCTCCTGGGCTGGTGGGCTGGAGGGCTGGAGGGTTGGTAGTCTGTTCTCCTGATAACAAGGTGAGAATGAGCAGACATCAATGCTTGCCACCGTCACATCGAAAACCAACAAGTCTGTAACAATCGGGGGTCTTTACTTTTGGTGGGCCAGTGGCGCAATGGATAACGCATCTGACTACGGATCAGAAGATTCTAGGTTCGACTCCTGGCTGGCTCGCTCTGTGCTTGTTTTTCTCCGGCTTATTTTGTTGTTGTGTTTTTTTTCTCCAAAGTCCAAAAGAAAAGGCAACTCTCTAGGCATTCTTCTATTTTTTCCAAAAAAAGGCACATTCTGCACACCCATTCCGATGTCTAGGGGAGACACGGACATGCTTTGGTATTGCCATTCGTCTCACAAAATGCAGGCTGGTGGGCCAGTTGATTCTAGAATGAACAATTTCATCGCTACTCTGTAACCGCTTTACTACTTTGAAGGGTGCAATGCCATGTGGTTTTGATGTCACAGGCTTGCCATTTTGAAGCCTTATCACTAATTGCCACCTGGACATTGAGAATAATTTGTAATCTGCATTAAACTGAACGAGCGAATAATCAGCATATTAAAAATTGGTCTCACTTTCATTATTAACCTCACAACATGTCAGTTTTGTACCTTGACAGACCGACGATAGGCAGTTTTTCCTCTAGATAACGGTTGCCATGTGTGTTTTCAGATGCATGACACAAGTATTTTCACCTGGACAAGACCTTAATTACCAGTTCGAGGTATAAATTCAGCAATCACAGGATTCTAAACTGTCCCTTCGGATGATTCTTGTATTGCCAAATTATTATCACATTGTTACAGTCACACACCAAAAGCAACAGGCCACTACAAAACCCTGCGCCCACACTGGCCACATTTATGGAAAGTGGCCCACAAGCTTGTGGCCAGTTAAAGCTGGCCAGTTCCCATATGGTCTAGCAGTTAGGATTCCTGGTTTTCTTGTACGCAGCCAGGGGTTGACTCCAGTTTTTCCTCTAGATAAAGGTTGCCGTGTGTGTTTTCAGATGCATGACACAAGTATTTTCACCTGGACAAGACCTTAATTACCAGTTCGAGGTATAAATTCAGCAATCACAGGATTCTAAACTGTCCCTTCGGATGATTCTTGTATTGCCAAATTATTATCACATTGTTACAGTCACACACCAAAAGCAACAGGCCACTACAAAACCCTGCGCCCACACTGGCCACATTTATGGAAAGTGGCCCACAAGCTTGTGGCCAGTTAAAGCTGGCCAGTTCCCATATGGTCTAGCAGTTAGGATTCCTGGTTTTCTTGTACGCAGCCAGGGGTTGACTCCAGTTTTTCCTCTAGATAAAGGTTGCCGTGTGTGTTTTCAAATGGATGACACGAGTATTTTCACTTGGACAAGAGCTTAATTACCAGTTTGAGGAATCAATTCTGCAATCACAGGAATCTGCCCAAATATACTGAACCCCCGGGTTGAGTGAAAAAACAGATTCCCTGAATGCATACAACACTATATAATTCAGAAAACCGTCCTTTTGCATAATTCTTGTTTTGCCAAATTATTATCACATTGTTACAGTCACAGAACTAAAGCAACAGGCCACTACAAGGTCCTGCGCCCACGCTGACCACATGTATGGAAAGTGCACCAGAAGCCCATGGCCAGTTTAAAGTGTCCAAACCCCATATGGTCTAGCGGTTAGGATTCCTGGTTTTCACCCAGGCGGCCCGGGTTCAACTCCCGGTATGGGAAAGGATGCTCCTTTTTGCTTCCCTCCTCAAAAATCCAGCAATCCTGGAGGGCTGGTAGTCTGTTCTCCTGATAACAAGGTGAGAATGAGCAGACATAAATGCTTGCCACCGTCACATCGAAAACCAACAAGTCTGTAACAATCGGGGGTCTTTACTTTTGGTGGGCCAGTGGCGCAATGGATAACGCGTCTGACTACGGATCAGAAGATTCTAGGTTCGACTCCTGGCTGGCTCGCTCTGTGCTTGTTTTTCTCCGGCTTATTTTGTTGTTGTGTTTTTTTTCTCCAAAGTCCAAAAGAAAAGGCAACTCTCTAGGCATTCTTCTATTTTTTCCAAAAAAAGGCACATTCTGCACACCCATTCCGATGTCTAGGGGAGACACGGACATGCTTTGGTATTGCCATTCATCTCACAAAATGCTGGCTGGTGGGCCAGTTGATTCTAGAATGAACAATTTCATCGCTACTCTGTAACCGCTTTACTACTTTGAAGGGTGCAATGCCATGTGGTTTTGATGTCACAGGCTTGCCATTTTGAAGCCTTATCACTAATTGCCACCTGGACATTGAGAATAATTTGTAATCTGCATTAAACTGAACGAGCGAATAATCAGCAATTTTGCGGATTAAAAATTGGTCTCACTTTCATTATTAACCTCACAACATGTCAGTTTTGTACCTTGACAGACCGACGATAGGCAGTTTTTCCTCTAGATAACGGTTGCCATGTGTGTTTTCAGATGCATGACACAAGTATTTTCACCTGGACAAGACCTTAATTACCAGTTCGAGGTATAAATTCAGCAATCACAGGATTCTGGCCAAAAAACTGAACCATGTGTGAGTCAACAAACATGTCCCTTGAATGCATGCAACACTATATATTTCAGTAAACCGTCCCTTCGGATGATTCTTGTATTGCCAAATTATTATCACATTGTTACAGTCACACACCAAAAGCAACAGGCCACTACAAAACCCTGCGCCCACACTGGCCACATTTATGGAAAGTGGCCCACAAGCTTGTGGCCAGTTAAAGCTGGCCAGTTCCCATATGGTCTAGCAGTTAGGATTCCTGGTTTTCTCGTATGCAGCCAGGGGTTGACTCCAGTTTTTCTTCTAGATAAAGGTTGCCGTGTGTTTTCAAATGGATGACACGAGTATTTTCACTTGGACAAGAGCTTAATTACCAGTTTGAGGACTCAATTCTGCAATCACAGGAATCTGCCCAAATACACTGAACCCCCGGGTTGAGTGAAAAAACAGATTCCCTGAATGCATACAACACTATATAATTCAGAAAACCGTCCTTTTGGATAATTCTTGTTTTGCCAAATTATTATCACATTGTTACAGTCACAGAACTAAAGCAACAGGCCACTACAAGGTCCTTCGCCCACGCTGACCACATGTATGGAAAGTGCGCCAGAAGCCCATGGCCAGTTTAAAGTGTCCAAACCCCATATGTTCTAGCGGTTAGGATTCTTGGTTTTCACCCAGGCGGCCCGGGTTCAACTCCCGGTATGGGAATGCATGCTCCTTTTTGCTTCCCTCCTCAAAAATCCAGCGAATCTTCCTGCACCAGAAGTGACTTTTTGGCCAGCAGTAGAGCTACAGAACCCTGACATGTCGAGGTTCTGACTAGCCCTTAGCCCCTTTGATAGCTCAGCTGGTAGAGCGGAGGACTTTAGGTTGGAGAAACAGGGACTTCCAGAATAAGTCAGAAAATATAATAATATAATATAATGTTATACTGTAAAAATAATATATTATACTGAAAAAAATGTGTCAGTAAGCGCTGCGTTATTCATGTATTTTGTTATGAAAATGCACAAAAACACAAATCATGTATTTTTGCAATGAATATTCACGTTTTATCTGTCAATTCATTTCAGCTTTTTTTATCCAGTGACCGCTGGATGCCTTTGTCCATATAAGGTATTTCCTGTAGCGTGCGTCACATAGTGGTCACAAGTTGGTGCTTCTACGAGTCCGTTTTGGACTTAATGCGAGAGAGCGCCCTCCGGTGTCCGGTATGAATGAAACGTACATAACTTGATTGTTTACCCTGGAAAGTTCCCAAATTAAAGTGCGGGGGACGAATTTACGTTCGATTAAATTACGGGGGATAATGATGATTACGCACGCGTGCATCAGCAGCGTCAAAACGGACACATTCCAGGAATTCCATCACTGGTCGGAGCGGGCCGCGAACTCGCGTACCTCTTCGTCTTTTAGGATCTTTACCTCGACTAATGGGCGCCGGCCTTGGCGCAATGGATAACGCGTCGGACTACGGATCAGAAGATTCTAGGTTCGACTCCTGGCTGGCTCGCTCTGTGCTTGTTTTTCTCCGGCTTATTTTGTTGTTGTGTTTTTTTTCTCCAAAGTCCAAAAGAAAAGGCAACTCTCTAGGCATTCTTCTATTTTTTCCAAAAAAAGGCACATTCTGCACACCCATTCCGATGTCTAGGGGAGACACGGACATGCTTTGGTATTGCCATTCGTCTCACAAAATGCAGGCTGGTGTGCCAGTTGATTCTAGAATGAACAATTTCATCGCTACTCTGTAACCGCTTTACTACTTTGAAGGGTGCAATGCCATGTGGTTTTGATGTCACAGGCTTGCCCATATGTTCTAGCTGTTAGGATTCCTGGTTTTCACCCAGGCGGCCCGGGTTCAACTCCCGGTATGGGAATGCATGCTCCTTTTTGCTTCCCTCCTCAAAAATCCAGCAAATCTTCCTGCACCAGAAGTGACTTTTTGGCCAGCAGTAGAGCTACAGAACCCTGATATGCTGAGGTTCTGATCCAGCAAATCTTCCTGCACCAGAAGTGACTTTTTGGCCAGCAGTAGAGCTACAGAACCCTGATATGTCGAGGTTCTGACTAGCCCTTAGCCCCTTCGATAGCTCAGCTGGTAGAGCGGAGGATTGTAGGTTGGAGTGTTGGCCATCCTTATGTCGCTGGTTCAACTCCGGCTCGAAGGAGGTGTTTTTTTCATGTTCCCACCAATGTTTTGGCTTGGAGCTGGCTTTCTCAAAGCTGTCAGCAGAGCTTGAATTCGCAGTCCACAATTAGAAGGCAAAAGAGCTTTCCCTGACCGGGAATCGAACCCGGGCCGCGGCGGTGAGAGCGCCGAATCCTAACCACTAGACCACCAGGGAGGGCTGGTGGGCTGGAGGGCTGGTGGGCTAGTGGGCTGGTGGGCTGGAGGGCTGGTAGTCTGTTCTCCTGATAACAAGGTGAGAATGAGCAGACATCAATGCTTGCCACCGTCACATCGAAAACCAACAAGTCTGTAACAATCGGGGGTCTTTACTATTGGTGGGCCAGTGGCGCTCCATGTCACCTGTAAGTCGTGGTTATTCTTTGTTATGACAGCCAATCACGTTCCCGGCTGCAACCATGAAACTTATGTTTTAGCCAATCAGCGCTCGTATCGCAACCGCGAATTTGCCAATCAGCGCTCGTATCGCAACCGCGAATTTGCCAATCAGCGCCCGTTCCTCATCTGCGATTCTTCGTAGTAAGTAGATCAATTGATAACATTAAAAACTACCGGAGATTTAAGGATCACGGGTGAAGAAGAAGAAGATAACGGTCATCGATTAACTTCTAACCAACATTTGCAATGTAAGTGAGTCTTTTATCAATAAAATTACAATACTGGTGCACAAATATGCATTAATTCATGCTTCAAGAATGCACAGATAATCACGAGTTAATGTAAACTCATGAAGGACTAACTTAAACCATTTATTAATGATTACTACATCAGCAACTAATAAACATTCTATATGATTAATAGATTAAGTAATAAATAAATTGTTACCAGTCAAATGTACTTTAATGTATAAGTTGAGTAATAACATTATATTAACTAATGATTTAAATGTATATGTTAATTACTACAGTGGCCAAAGCTATGCACTTCAACTTCCAGTTGTCAGCTTTAATTAATCTTTAGCTAATGATTTGTAAAGGAAACTGAGGAACTGAGTTATAATATAATATTGTGGTATATTATCTAATTGTCAATGTTTTACTATTTTAAAGGTGAGCTTATTGGAGTGGAATATCTTTACCAGCAAACTGGTAAAGTTCTGCAGGACTACAAGTTGGCCATTGAAGAGTCAGAGACTACTGAGGTTGGTATAGAGGTGGATGAAGGTTATGCTGAACTTGAGGAGTTTCAGGACATCACTGTCCCCACCTTTGACACTGACCGGACACCTGCTGCCTCTTCACAAGCATCAGTGTCTGCAGCATCTGCAGCATCATTTCCAACTCCTCCAGCAACCAGCCCCACGTCATCACTGTTTGTGGTCCCTCCATCATCAGTGTCATCTCCTGTCAGCAGCTCACTGCACGCTGAATCAAAT
>NC_068381.1:25960041-25972541 GCF_023724105.1 Carassius gibelio
GAGGGCTGGTGGGCTGGAGGGCTGTTAGTCTGTTCTCCTGATAACAAGGTGAGAATGAGCAGACATCAATGCTTGCCACCGTCACATCGAAAAGCAACAAGTCTGTAACAATCGGGGGTCTTTACTAATGGTGGGCCAGTGGCGCAATGGATAACGCGTCTGACTACGGATCAGAAGATTCTAGGTTCGACTCCTGGCTGGCTCGCTCTGTGCTTGTTTTTCTCCGGCTTATTTTGTTGTTGTGTTTTTTTTCTCCAAAGTCCAAAAGAAAAGGCAACTCTCTAGGCATTCTTCTATTTTTTCCAAAAAAAGGCACATTCTGCACACCCATTCCGATGTCTAGGGGAGACACGGACATGCTTTGGTATTGCCATTCATCTCACAAAATGCTGGCTGGTGGGCCAGTTGATTCTAGAATGAACAATTTCATCGCTACTCTGTAACCGCTTTACTACTTTGAAGGGTGCAATGCCATGTGGTTTTGATGTCACAGGCTTGCCATTTTGAAGCCTTATCACTAATTGCCACCTGGACATTGAGAATAATTTGTAATCTGCATTAAACTGAACGAGCGAATAATCAGCAATTTTGCGGATTAAAAATTGGTCTCACTTTCATTATTAACCTCACAACATGTCAGTTTTGTACCTTGACAGACCGACGATAGGCAGTTTTTCCTCTAGATAACGGTTGCCATGTGTGTTTTCAGATGCATGACACAAGTATTTTCACCTGGACAAGACCTTAATTACCAGTTCGAGGTATAAATTCAGCAATCACAGGATTCTGGCCAAAAAACTGAACCATGTGTGAGTCAACAAACATGTCCCTTGAATGCATGCAACACTATATATTTCAGTAAACCGTCCCTTCGGATGATTCTTGTATTGCCAAATTATTATCACATTGTTACAGTCACACACCAAAAGCAACAGGCCACTACAAAACCCTGCGCCCACACTGGCCACATTTATGGAAAGTGGCCCACAAGCTTGTGGCCAGTTAAAGCTGGCCAGTTCCCATATGGTCTAGCAGTTAGGATTCCTGGTTTTCTCGTACGCAGCCAGGGGTTGACTCCAGTTTTTCCTCTAGATAAAGGTTGCCGTGTGTGTTTTCAAATGGATGACACGAGTATTTTCACTTGGACAAGAGCTTAATTACCAGTTTGAGGAATCAATTCTGCAATCACAGGAATCTGCCCAAATACACTGAACCCCCGGGTTGAGTGAAAAAACAGATTCCCTGAATGCATACAACACTATATAATTCAGAAAACCGTCCTTTTGGATAATTCTTGTTTTGCCAAATTATTATCACATTGTTACAGTCACAGAACTAAAGCAACAGGCCACTACAAGGTCCTGCGCCCACGCTGACCACATGTATGGAAAGTGCGCCAGAAGCCCATGGCCAGTTTAAAGTGTCCAAATCCCATATGGTCTAGCGGTTAGGATTCCTGGTTTTCACCCAGGCGGCCCGGGTTCAACTCCCGGTATGGGAATGCATGCTCCTTTTTGCTTCCCTCCTCAAAAATCCAGCAAATCTTCCTGCACCAGAAGTGACTTTTTGGCCAGCAGTAGAGCTACAGAACCCTGATATGTCGAGGTTCTGATCCAGCAAATCTTCCTGCACCAGAAGTGACTTTTTGGCCAGCAGTAGAGCTACAGAACCCTGATATGTCGATGTTCTGACTAGCCCTTAGCCCCTTCGATAGCTCAGCTGGTAGAGCGGAGGACTGTAGGTTGGAGTGTTGGCCATCCTTAGGTCGCTGGTTCAACTCCGGCTCGAAGGAGGTGTTTTTTTTCATGTTCCCACCAATTTTTTTGGTTTAGAGATGGCTTTCTCACAGCTGTCAGCAGAGCTTGAATTCGCAGTCCACAATTGGAAGGCAAAAGAGCTTTCCCTGACCGGGAATCGAACCCGGGCCGCGGCGGTGAGAGCGCCGAATCCTAACCACTAGACCACCAGGGAGGGATGGTGGGCTGGTGGGCTGGTGGGCTGCTGGGCTGGTGGGCTGGTGGGCTGCTGGGCTGGTGGGCTGGAGGGCTGGTGGGCTGGAGGGCTGGTAGTCTGTTCTCCTGATAACAAGGTGAGAATGAGCAATCGAACCCGGGCCGCGGCGGTGAGAGCGCCGAATCCTAACCACTAGACCACCAGGGAGGGATGGTGGGCTGGAGGGCTCGTGGGCTGGTGGGCTGGTGGGCTGGTGGGCTGGT
The DNA here is from genome assembly GCF_023724105.1 of Carassius gibelio. Classification (NCBI taxonomy): domain Eukaryota; kingdom Metazoa; phylum Chordata; class Actinopteri; order Cypriniformes; family Cyprinidae; genus Carassius; species Carassius gibelio. The sequence goes on from NC_068381.1 coordinate 25,962,258, forward strand.
GGGCTGGAGGGCTGGAGGGCTGGAGGGCTGGTAGTCTGTTCTCCTGATAACAAGGTGAGAATGAGCAGACATCAATGCTTGCCACCGTCACATCGAAAACCAACAAGTCTGTAACAATCGGGCGTCTTTACTATTGGTGGGCCAGTGGCGCTCCATGTCACCTGTAGGTCGTGGTTATTCTTTGTTATGACAGCCAATCACGATCCCGGCTGCAACCATGAATCTTATGTTTTAACCAATCAGCGCTCGTATGGCAACCGCGAATTAGCCAATCAGCGCTCGTATCGTAACCGCGAATTTGCCAATCAGCGCTCGTATCGCAACCGTGATTCCCCCCAGTAACAACAAGCAATTAGCCAATCAGCGCTCGTATCGCAACCGTCATTCCGCCCAGTAACAACAAGAAATTGGCCAATCAGCGCTCGTTCCTTATCCGTGATTCTTCATAGTAACAACAAGTTATCAACAACAATTGATAACGTCAAGAACCCCCGGAGACTTGCGGATAACGGCTGAAGAAGAAGATAACAGTCATCGATTAATTTCTTACCAACATTTGCAATGTAAGTGAATCTTTTATCAATATAAAAGTAACACAATACTGGTGCACAAATATGCATTAATTCATACTTAACGAATGCACAGATAATCACGAGTTAATGAAAACTAATGAAGGACTAACTTAAACCATTAATTAATGATTACTACATCAGCAACTAATAAACATTCTATATGTTTCATAGATTAATTAATACATACAATTTTATTATTTAAATTTACTTTAATGTATTAGTTCCGTATTAACATTATATTAACTAATGACGTAAATGTATATTTTAATTACTACAGTGGCCAAAGCTATTTACTTCAACTTCCAGTTGTCAGCTTTAATTAATCATTAGCTAATGATTTTCAAAGGAATCATGTTATGACTTTACATGTTGAGGTAAAAAATTATTAACCAATTCTTAATATGTTATTGTGGTTATGGATTTTTTTTAAATTAGTCGTACCTCAACAAGTAAAGTTAAAGTAATAACATAATGATATCTTTACAAATTATTAGCTAATGATTCATTAATTATATAATTTGACACTATTAGTTAATATAATATGTTATTAAGGAATGAATAAATTATGACACTTAACTAATAACAACAATTTATTGATTACTTTATCTATGAATCATATAAAATGTTCATTTGTTGCCAATGCAGTAATCATTAATAAATGGTTTGGTCCTTAATGAGTTATATATTAAATCATGATTATCTGTGCATAAATTAAGTATGAATTAATGCATTTAATTGTATTTATTTAATGCATACTAGTGCCAGCATATTGTAACATGAGTTGTGTTTTTATGTTAACATAAAAATAAAGTGTCAAATATATAAAGTTGTTTTGAATGAATAACCTGTAGTTCAGACAAGCTTATAATTCAGCTGATCAATGTAAAATATTATTTAAAAAAAAAAAAGTATTTCATATTTGGTAGATTAGTCGACCAAGCAGAATATAAAGTATATTAAGTTACAGTTTTACCAGCTGCAACATTAAAATGATTCTTACACATTAATTCATTACTTGTTATAATGCAATAATATAGTATACATTATGCTTCTACTTTTAGTACTTTAAGTATATTTTGATTCTAGAATTTTGTATGTATGATCTTTACTTGTAATAGAGCAGAAAAATTTGTGAAAATTTTGTCTTTAAAAAGGAGATCACATAGAACAGACTGAACTTTCCCTTCCCTTTCTCAGGTGGGACAAAAGTTATATTTGAATGTATAATAATTATCTGAAAAATTATCTCTTACTCTGGGATAATTCTGATATGTTAGCCAACATTTTTAGCCTGTAGGAAAATATATACACAAACAAAGCATAGTATAAAATCAACATTACAAGGTGATCATAAGTAAATACAGTTCACTTTTTTTTAATTTAGATGGAACCTCGCTTCAGGAGACGGGCTGATGGCAGCCTGAATCTGACGGATACAGTGGAAGCGTCAAAGGTGAAGGAAGCCAACAAAGGAAAGCCGTACACAAGACCCCTGCCCCCGGAGAAAGTGCTAGACAAAGCCAGGAAAAGTTTAAGTGAGCACCACGGAGATCTGTCTAACAGAAAGCACCTGTTGGGTTTCTTTGAAATCCAATTTGGTGTATTTCGTGGGCAAACATTTAGGTGGGTGGCTGAAAATGCCCTGGGGTATGCTGCTTACCTGGTGGCAGCTATGAAGAGGGACCCCACAGGAGGCAGCAAAGACTCCCAAGAACATGCCCACAACAAGGGGAGTTTCAGGGAGTATATTGAGCTCTTTCCTTCTGGCAGAGTTGCCATTGCCATGAAGGAAGAGCAATATGCTGGAAAAGCTCCCCAGCATGCTGCTGACTCCCAGCACTCTGCCCCTACAGAGTTCACCACCCCCACGCAGCACGCTACCACCACCCATACTTCTACTGCCTCTCTCCGCTCCCTCTTGGTAAGAAAGCTGCCTAACCAAAAAAACTTGAACAAGGCTGTAGAAAGACTGGTTTCCCCCCTCAAAGTCGCACCTTGTAAGCAAACATTTATTTGTATAACACTTTTTTGGTTTGTTTAGTATTTATTGCTGTTCAGTAGTCATGTTTATCTGTTTGTCCTGTGTTTTTTTGTAGCTTTGGCCCAGGCACGTGCACGGCCCTCAGCCACCCTCACCTGTCCAGCTGTGTCCCTTGAGACAGCCACAGGGCCCTCAGCCACCCTCACCTGTCCATCTGTGTCCCTTGAGACAGCCACAGGGCCCTCAGCCACCCTCACCTGTCCATCTGTGTCCCTTGAGACAGCCACAGGGCCCTCAGCCACCCTCACCTGTCCAGCTGTGTCCACTGAGATAGATGACAGCACACTGCTGGCAGAGGCAGCTAAGTTTGAGGCATCATATGTGGCATGTACGTATACTTATTTAAAGTATTCAATGTTTCCTTTCCAGGGATAATAAAGTAAAGTGAAGCAATGTGAATTTGTTTATTTATGTGTTTATTTTCTGTTTTTCTATTTTATTTTATTTTTTCAGCAAGACGAGTTTGTCTTCCGGCTGGATGGACACACACCCTGCCTGAAGTGGACCAGAGGTGGATCTCCAAGGCCCTGTTCAGGTGGACAGCACAGGGGCATCCCGAGCTGGTATTTAGTAGGGTGAACAAACTTTGGTGGTATCCTCCACCCGTGCCACTGAAGACCAGCAATTCTCCTTCCTTGGAGAATTACTTTGGCCATCGCCTGCTGCTCTGGATGCCACGAAAACTGTGGCAAGTGAAGCTGACTTGTCCGCATCCAGACTGTCAAAAAGAACTTCTGACCTCAGCTGGCTTGCATCAAAAGATCAGGCAGGTGGTTGCCATGGGTGAGATGTACTTTGTTGCATCTGAGTACCTGGCCTGCCGAAGATGTAAGAGGAAGGTCATCAGCTGGAGCCATGATCTCGTTTCCCAGCTCGACATTGGCCACAGGGTGCTGTTCCCTTGCATTCTTACTTCAAAACTTGCATGTGACTTCGAGGTAGTAACTTTGATGCGTCAGCGCGGGCTGGGAAACAGCAGCAGCCAGATCCAGCGCAAGCTACAGGAGCGTCATGTTGATGTCTGGTTGCAAAAGACAGTCCAGTATCTGACAGATTGCAAGGGGGTTGCCAGTGCTGTCACGACGAGCCTGATCCTGCCTGTGACATTTGAACCTGTTCCTTCAATGCCTTCTATACCCAAGCACCGATGGCTGATGCAGGTGTACGCCCAGGATGTCCTGCAAAGGCTGGATGAGGTCAAGGCCACTATAACATCACAATATGGTCGAATCTTAAAAATGGATTCTACCAAAAAAGTGGCCAGAAAACTAGCAGGACGCAGCTATGGCACTGCTACTTGGGCAACTAATGTTGGCAATGAGCATGGACAGGTGATCATGTCCGTGCTCACAGCGAGCGAAGGTTTTGGTCTGGGGCCAATGATAGAAGGCCTTATCAAGCGATACAGAGTGGCTGGGGTGGCTCCTCCCGAAGTGCTGTATGTCGACCGAGACTGCTGTGGCAACACTCTTTTGAGGAGGATGTTTGAAGAGTGGGAGCAAATGACCATCCGGTTAGATGTCTGGCACTTCATGAGAAGGTTTGCTGTGGGCTGCACCACCGACTCACACCAGTTATATGCCACTTTTATGAGTGGCCTCAGCCATTGTATTTTCATGTGGGACCAGGTCGACCTGACTGCCCTGAAGACAGCGAAGCATGCAGAGCTAGAAGCTGATGGGAAACCATCATTCGAGGCTGATGTGCTACGCTGTATCAGTCGTAGCGAGCTAGCGCTGCATTGCAGGAGAACCACTCGCGGGACCAAAGAGACCCTGGCATTGATTGAGAGCCATGTTCAGGCCTTTGATGGAGATGCTGGTCGTGACACTCTGGGAGTCCCACTAATAAACTCAGCCCGCATGAGAGAGATTTTAAAGTCCCAGCGGAAGCATGTGGCCTGCATCCAGGATCCTGTCGGTGTGCAGCTCTACATGCAGACGGGTACTGTACTGAAGGGAGGGCACCGCCTGCCAACATACCGCTGTGCCAGAGGTTCCACTTCACTTGAGTCATTTCACCTGCACCTTAACAGATTCATCCCAGGTAATAAATTATTTAATTGAATTATTAAATTAAGATATGATTTATACTGAAATAATTATGAGAATTGCAAGAACAGCTATTTGTGTATTTATAGAAAAAATTTTGTGCTGTGAATTTATTATTATTATTATTTTTTCATTTATAGGCACGCTGGCAAGTGACACCTTCTTTCAGGCATATCTTTTGGATGGGCTTGCAAGGTGGAATGAGGACCGGGCAGTGGCAGCAACAACTAATCAGCAGCAACCACATTCCTACAACCATCTACTGCGTCATGCGGTCAACACTCTTGCAGAGGAGCTCATGGGCATGAAAATCATTCCTTATGTTGGGCCAAGAAAGTACACTGGTATATAACTATTTTTTTTTTTTTTAGTGACACTTTAATTCAAGTATAAACCACTGAACCACTAAGTTATAATATAATATTGTGGTATGTTATCTAATTGTCAATGTTTTTCAATTTTAAAGGTGAGCTTATTGGAGTGGAATATCTTTACCAGCAAACTGGTAAAGTTCTGCAGGACTACAAGTTGGCCATTGAAGAGTCAGAGACTACTGAGGTTGGTATAGAGGTGGATGAAGGTTATGCTGAACTTGAGGAGTTTCAGGACATCACTGTCCCCACCTTTGACACTGAACGGACACCTGCTGCCTCTACACAAGCATCAGTGTCTGCAGCGTCTGCAGCATCATCTCCAACTCCTCCAGCAACCAGCCCCACGTCATCACTGTTTGTGGTCCCTCCATCACCAGTGTCATCTCCTGTCAGCAGCTCACTGCAAACTCAATCAGATCTAGCACTCTTTCCTGGAGCACATAGCTGTGAGTTTTACCATAAAGTATTCATAAAGATTTCGGTATTTGTTATCACACTAACTATAAATTTGTATTTATCACATTGAAAGGCATAAATACAAATTTAAAATAAATATTTACCTTTTTGATGTTGTCCCAGTGGACCGATTATCTGCAGAAACGGATCGTCCAACATCGGAAGAGAACACTTCACATGATGTAAGGGCCCAGTTTATTTTTTATTTACATTTACATGTGTGTAAACATAATCTGGGTTACATTGGATGTGCTTTCATGTGAATATTTGTATTCATTGATGCTATCAAAAGTTCCTAAATTATCTTTCATTTTAGGATTCGGTTGGACCTGATAATATTGAGGGGTATGGAGCCGTGCAGGACTTGGCAGAGTTCTTGGTTAGCCTCAGAGACCACCGTCTGGCTTTGTCAGGAGAAGAGTGCATCAAGATCATCTCCCTATGGCAGGCATTGGGGGAGTATGACAAGAAAAAGACCATTTACCCACCACGTCACCAAACCCACCTAAAACAAGGACGATTCAGGGCCACTAAGAAGATTGTGGCCCCAGGTGTTGAGAGCACCAAAAGGTATGTTATATTTAGTAAATACAGGGTTTACAATTTTTTTGGTAAAATATATATATCTGAAACTGGCTGAAATATCACCTACAACATTTTTTGTTTAGTAACCTGACACCTTCATGACTAGCTTATCTTGGTTATAACATAAATTATTAGTTGTGATTTACATTTAATTCTGACTATATATATTAGGTTGCTAAGTATGTTACATTGCTATGAACACAGTTCCAACCGCACATTGGAATAATTAATTTAGCAGAAACAAAGCAATCATTTCTTAAATAAGTAAAATCATTTTGTATCATTATGTTGTGTCAAATAATTTGTCTTTTACTGTACTTTAGTAAGTAGCCATGTAATAAGCGGGATAATATGCAGTCATTATTGTGGGAAAAAGTCTGACAGGCTGACTTACAACACCCTGTAATAATTCTACAACACAGTAATCCAGTAGAGACCTGATTTATTGATATGACATTTAAACTTCAAACTAAAAACAAAACAAAGAAAGAAAACATAACTATGGGCAGATATTATCAATGAACAATTAGACAACACAAAGCAAAACAGACAGAATAGAAAAGGGAAAATAAAAATAAGATCACACATTGAAAACAATCTTAAATTAATAATATGTATCCTGTTGTAATTTGCAGGTGTTTCGTTGGGGCTCATAGTCCTGCACAGTGGCCTGACTGCAACCGAGTGGTGGAGGCCATTTTCACAAGGCTCTGTGCTCTCTACCCAAACGCGGTGCGCTGTGAGGGAGTGAGGGTGTCCCGCTTCACTGTTGTAGCACGTGCTTACAAGCACATCCGTGAGTGCATCCTCACCAATGCTAAGGTGATGAGTGAGACCACCATCCAGCTCCCAGAAGTGAACGCTGCAACAGTCAACAATGGTTAGTAAATTGTCACAGCTAAGCCTAAACTTAAAGCAGTTAAAGGCTGATGTTACACAGTGCAACTTTTTTTGATCAATGCTGCTTGTCAAAATTCTCAGTGGGGAACGTGCCCAAGAAACATTTCTCAAAAATGTTTGTATCATCAGCCTTAATGTAACCATGGCTGCTTTGCAGGTCTAGAAACAAATCAACAAGAGTTCAACTTCTGTTTTCTTCTTCATTATGAAAGATAAGATTTATGACGTGGATCAGCTGTCTTCAACAGACTGCAAGAATCAATAATTCATAATACAATGTTAATCTCAATAAAGTAGCCATTTCACAAAAGCAGTAATACATTAGACGACTGCTGTGTGATCTCAGCTGTGTCATGCTGCTGCGTCACAATCATGACAAATAGTAGTTGATCTTTTGTATTGCTTAAATGTTTATTAATATTGGTTGTTTTATGTTTCCCAGGTTCAGCAGGCGTGGAAAGTCACAGGAACAAGAGATTTTGAAGCAGGGTATCCAAGCCCCAGATGCACCCATGGCAGGACCCGAGACGCTTCCTGCTGCTCTGCAGAAAGGACCAACTCTGTATCCAGGCAATTTGGCTAAGCCTCACCTTTTTATCCTGCCACCAAACACTGCTGGGAAGGCAAAACTTAAGGGGAGGTCGCAACCCCCAGCCATCTCCCAGGTTCCAACATCACATCAAGGCCTTCCTGTCATTGCACCAGCACTACCCGTCTCTCTCCCTTTCATTTTACCATCTGTGCAGCTTCCTACAGTGATAGGCACTTGCGCGCCATCCACTACAGTGCCAGGTACCTCACAGGTGATGTTCTTCAACCTCCCTTTACCTTCAGTTATGCCACCATCAGCTCAGACACCGACATCCGGTCAAGATGTTCCTTACTCCACTCAGCAATATAGAAAGAGAAAACTGGAGAGGGAGCGCACTGGAACTGTCACAAGAAAATATGTGAAGAAGACAGACGTCATTCTTTGCAGAAAGTGTAACAAAGAGAGAAAGCCACCATCACATCTTCAGTACTTTGGCAACTGGTTCTGCAAAGAGTCTGAGACTCAATCATATGATGAATGGAGGGCTGTGCTGCAGGAACGAGGTTATAGAAGAAAAAAAAGGGAAATGGCAACCCTCCAGCTTCTTAAAACTGCTATTTCAGCACATTATATTTTTATTTGGTTAATGTTTGCTTTATAGTGCAATTTACAAGTCCCACAATGACAGCTGTCTCTAAAATGTGTAATTACTGTGTGTTTCCTCTGCTGCATGCCTCTGTTGGGAAAATATTTGATATTTCATATATATATATATATATATATATATATATATATATATATATATATATATATATATATATATATATATATATATATGGTATGTTTATGTTTTTATTATTATCCTTATTTTGTATTTGGTATATTTTATTTACATTTTTTTTAGGGGCGAATATGTCATAATTGCACTACTTTGGTCCATTTTAGTTTTAAATTAACTTTTTTTTGGCTAATATGTCAAAATTGCACTACTGTGGTAAATGTTTGTCTTGGTTTACTATTTATTATTTTCTTAGTCTGATGTCAAAATTGCACTGAAAATGTTTGTTTTGGTTTGATATTTATTATATTTTTACACTGATATGTAAAAAGTTTACTACTGTGGTAAACATTTTTGGTTTACTGTTTATTATTTTAAATTGATGTGTAAAAATTGCATTGCTGTTCTAAATGTTTTATTGGCTTTAAAATATATATGGAGATTAAAAGGATTGTTAATATTTGCCCTCACACTATTGTTATTGTGTTTGTTTTGGTTTTATATTTATTATATTTTTACACTGATATGTAAACATTTTACTACTGTGGTAAACATTTTTGGTTTACTGTTTACTATTTTTAATTGATGTGTAAAAATTGCACTACTGTTCTAAATGTTTTATTGGCTTGAAAATATATATGGAGATTAAAAGGATCTCCCTCACACTATTGTTATTGTGCCTTTTTGTATTCTCACAATATTTGTACATGCATATATATTTGCACTGCTGTTATAATTTTTTTATTGACTTTATATTTGCAAATAAAAAGGGTTGTTAATCTTAATATTTGCACTCGCAATGTTTTTGTGCCTATTTCTCACTGTATTTGTAGTTGCACATTTTTTAAGTATTCCAGTATTACATAACAATAAAACACACACACAAAAAAACAGGGACTTTCAGAATAAGTCAGAAAATATAATAATATAATATAATGTTATACTGTAAAAAAATAATATATTATACTGTAAAAAATGAGTTAGTTAGCGCTGCGTTATTCATGTGTTTTGTTGTGAAAATGCACAAAAACACAAATCATGTATTGTTGCAATGAAGATTCACGTTTTGTCTGTCAAATCATTTCGTTTTTTTTTTTTATCCAGTGACATCTGGATGCTTTTGTCCATATAAGGTATTTCCTGTAGCGTGCGTCACAAGCTGGTACTTTTACGAGTCCGTTTTGGACTTTATGCGAGAGAGCGCCCTCCGGCGTCCGGTATGAATGAAACATACATAACGTGAGAGTGTTTACCTTGGACAGTTCCCAAATCAAAGTGCGGGGGACGAATTTACGTTCGATTAAATTATGGGGGAGAATGATGATTACGCACGCGTGCATCAGCAGCGTCAAAACGGACACATTCCAGGAATTCCATCACTGGTCGGAGCGGGCCGCGAACTCGCGTACCTGTGCGTCTTTTAGGATCTTTACCTCGACTAATGGGCGCCGGCCTTGGCGCAATGGATAACGCGTCTGACTACGGATCAGAAAATTCTAGGTTCGACTCCTGGCTGGCTCGCTCTGTGTGTGTTTTTCACTGGTTTATTTTGTTGTTGTTGTTTTTTTTCTCCAAAGTCTAGAAGAAAAGGCAAATCTCCAGTCATTCTTCTTTTTTTCCAAAAAAAGACATATTCTGCACACCCATTCCGATATCTAGGGGAGACACGGACATGCTTTGGTATTGCCATTCGTCTCACAAGCACTCCGATAAGCTCGACGATTAACAGGGAAATAAACTGCAGGCTGGCAGCCAGTTGATTTTCGAATGAACAATTTCATCGCTACTCTGTAACTGCTTCATTACATTGAAGGGTATAATGCCATGTGGTTTTGATGTCACAGGCTTGCCATTTTGAAGCCTTATCACTAATTGCCACCTGGACATTGAGAATAATTTGTAATCTGCATTAAACTAAACGAGCGAATAATCAGCAATTTTGCGGATTAAAAATTGGTCTCACTTTCATTATTAACCTCACAATATGTCAGTTTT
>NC_068381.1:25977541-25999902 GCF_023724105.1 Carassius gibelio
CACATGTATGGAAAGTGCGCCAGAAGCCCATGGCCAGTTTAAAGTGTCCAAATCCCATATGGTCTAGCGGTTAGGATTCCTGGTTTTCACCCAGGCGGCCCGGGTTCAACTCCCGGTATGGGAATGCATGCTCCTTTTTGCTTCCCTCCTCAAAAATCCAGCAAATCTTCCTGCACCAGAAGTGACTTTTTGGCCAGCAGTAGAGCTACAGAACCCTGATATGTCGAGGTTCTGACTAGCCCTTAGCCCCTTCCATAGCTCAGCTGGTAGAGCGGAGGACTGTAGGTTGGAGTGTTGGCCACCCTTAGGTCGCTGGTTCAACTCCGGCTCGAAGGAGGTGTTTTTTTTTCATGTTCCCACCAATTTTTTGGTTTGGAGCTGGCTTTCTCACAGCTGTCAGCAGAGCTTGAATTCGCAGTCCACAATTGGAAGGCAAAAGAGCTTTCCCTGACCGGGAATCGAACCCAGGCCGCGGCGGTGAGAGCGCCGAATCCTAACCACTAGACCACCAGGGAGGGCTGGTGGGCTGGAGGGCTGGTGGGCTGGTGGGCTGGTGGGCTGGTGGGCTGGAGGGCTGGTAGTCTGTTCTCCTGATAACAAGGTGAGAATGAGCAGACATCAATGCTTGCCACCGTCACATCGAAAACCAACAAGTCTGTAACAATCGGAGGTCTTTACTATTGGTGGGCCAGTGGCGCAATGGATAACGCGTCTGACTACGGATCAGAAGATTCTAGGTTCGACTCCTGGCTGGCTCGCTCTGTGCTTGTTTTTCTCCGGCTTATTTTGTTGTTGTGTTTTTTTTCTCCAAAGTCCAAAAGAAAAGGCAACTCTCTAGGCATTCTTCTATTTTTTCCAAAAAAAGGCACATTCTGCACACCCATTCCGATGTCTAGGGGAGACACGGACATGCGTTGGTATTGCCATCCGTCTCACAAAATGCAGGCTGGTGGGCCAGTTGATTCTAGAATGAACAATTTCATCGCTACTCTGTAACCGCTTTACTACTTTGAAGGGTGCAATGCCATGTGGTTTTGATGTCACAGGCTTGCCATTTTGAAGCCTTATCACTAATTGCCACCTGGGCATTGAGAATAATTTGTAATCTGCATTAAACTGAACGAGCGAATAATCAGCAATTTTGCGGATTAAAAGTTGGTCTCACTTTCATTATTAACCTCACAACATGTCAGTTTTGTACCTTGACAGACCGACGATAGGCAGTTTTTCCTCTAGATAACGGTTGCCATGTGTGTTTTCAGATGCATGACACAAGTATTTTCACCTGGACAAGACCTTAATTACCAGTTCGAGGTATAAATTCAGCAATCACAGGATTCTGGCCAAAAAACTGAACCATGTGTGAGTCAACAAACATGTCCCTTGAATGCATGCAACACTATATATTTCAGTAAACCGTCCCTTCGGATGATTCTTGTATTGCCAAATTATTATCACATTGTTACAGTCACACACCAAAAGCAACAGGCCACTACAAAACCCTGCGCCCACACTGGCCACATTTATGGAAAGTGGCCCACAAGCTTGTGGCCAGTTAAAGCTGGCCAGTTCCCATATGGTCTAGCAGTTAGGATTCCTGGTTTTCTCGTACGCAGCCAGGGGTTGACTCCAGTTTTTCCTCTAGATAAAGGTTGCCGTGTGTGTTTTCAAATGGATGACACGAGTATTTTCACTTGGACAAGAGCTTAATTACCAGTTTGAGGAATCAATTCTGCAATCACAGGAATCTGCCCAAATACACTGAATCCCCGGGTTGAGTGAAAAAACAGATTCCCTGAATGCATACAACACTATATAATTCAGAAAACCGTCCTTTTGGATAATTCTTGTTTTGCCAAATTATTATCACATTGTTACAGTCACAGAACTAAAGCAACAGGCCACTACAAGGTCCTGCGCCCACGCTGACCACATGTATGGAAAGTGTGCCAGAAGCCCATGGCCAGTTTAAAGTGTCCAAATCCCATATGGTCTAGCGGTTAGGATTCCTGGTTTTCACCCAGGCGGCCCGGGTTCAACTCCTGGTATGGGAATGCATGCTCCTTTTTGCTTCCCTCCTCAAAAATCCAGCAAATCTTCCTGCACCAGAAGTGACTTTTTGGCCAGCAGTAGAGCTACAGAACCCTGATATGTCGATGTTCTGACTAGCCCTTAGCCCCTTCGATAGCTCAGCTGGTAGAGCGGAGGACTGTAGGTTGGAGTGTTGGCCATCCTTAGGTCGCTGGTTCAACTCCGGCTCGAAGGAGGTGTTTTTTTTCATGTTCCCACCAATTTTTTGGTTTGGAGCTGGCTTTCTCACAGCTGTCAGCAGAGCTTGAATTCGCAGTCCACAATTGGAAGGCAAAAGAGCTTTCCCTGAACGGGAATGGAACCCGGGCCGCGGCGGTGAGAGCGCCGAATCCTAACCACTAGACCACCAGGGAGGGCTGGTGGGCTGGAGGGCTGGTGGGCTGGAGGGCTGGTGGGCTGGTGGGCTGGAGGGCTGGTAGAATGTTCTCCTGATAACAAGGTGAGAATGAGCAGACATCAATGCTTGCCACCGTCACATCGAAAACCAACAAGTCTGTAACAATCGGGGGTCTTTACTATTGGTGGGCCAGTGGCGCAATGGATAACGCGTCTGAATACGGATCAGAAGATTCTATGTTTGACTCCTGGCTGGCTCGCTCTGTGCTTGTTTTTCTCCGGCTTATTTTGTTGTTGTGTTTTTTTTCTCCAAAGTCCAAAAGAAAAGGCAACTCTCTAGGCATTCTTCTATTTTTTCCAAAAAAGGCACATTCTGCACACCCATTCCGATGTCTAGGGGAGACACGGACATGCTTTGGTATTGCCATTCGTCTCACAAAATGCAGGCTGGTGGGCCAGTTGATTCTAGAATGAACAATTTCATCGCTACTCTGTAACCGCTTTACTACTTTGAAGGGTGCAATGCCATGTGGTTTTGATGTCACAGGCTTGCCATTTTGAAGCCTTATCACTAATTGCCACCTGGACATTGAGAATAATTTGTAATCTGCATTAAACTGAACGAGCGAATAATCAGCAATTTTGCGGATTAAAAGTTGGTCTCACTTTCATTATTAACCTCACAACATGTCAGTTTTGTACCTTGACAGACCGACGATAGGCAGTTTTTCCTCTAGATAACGGTTGCCATGTGTGTTTTCAGATTCATGACACAAGTATTTTCACCTGGACAAGACCTTAATTACCAGTTCGAGGTATAAATTCAGCAATCACAGGATTCTGGCCAAAAAACTGAACCATGTGTGAGTCAACAAACATGTCCCTTGAATGCATGCAACACTATATATTTCAGTAAACCGTCCCTTCAGATGATTCTTGTATTGCCAAATTATTATCACATTGTTACAGTCACACACCAAAAGCAACAGGCCACTACAATACCCTGCGCCCACACTGGCCACATTTATGGAAAGTGGCCCACAAGCTTGTGGCCAGTTAAAGCTGGCCAGTTCCCATATGGTCTAGCAGTTAGGATTCCTGGTTTTCTCGTACGCAGCCAGGGGTTGACTCCAGTTTTTCCTCTAGATAAAGGTTGCCGTGTGTGTTTTCAAATGGATGACACAAGTATTTTCACTTGGACAAGAGCTTAATTACCAGTTTGAGGAATCAATTCTGCAATCACAGGAATCTGCCCAAATACACTGAACCCCCGGGTTGAGTGAAAAAACAGATTCCCTGAATGCATACAACACTATATAATTCAGAAAACCGTCCTTTTGGATAATTCTTGTTTTGCCAAATTATTATCACATTGTTACAGTCACAGAACTAAAGCAACAGGCCACTACAAGGTCCTGCGCCCACGCTGACCACATGTATGGAAAATGCGACAGAAGCCCATGGCCAGTTTAAAGTGTCCAAATCCCATATGGTCTAGCGGTTAGGATTCCTGGTTTTCACCCAGGCGGCCCGGGTTCAACTCCCGGTATGGGAATGCATGCTCCTTTTTGCTTCCCTCCTCAAAAATCCAGCAAATCTTCCTGCACCAGAAGTGACTTTTTGGCCAGCAGTAGAGCTACAGAACCCTGATATGTCGAGGTTCTGATCCAGCAAATCTTCCTGCACCAGAAGTGACTTTTTGGCCAGCAGTAGAGCTACAGAACCCTGATATGTCGAGGTTCTGACTAGCCCTTAGCCCCTTCGATAGCTCAGCTGGTAGAGCGGAGGACTGTAGGTTGGAGTGTTGGCCATCCTTAGGTCGCTGGTTCAACTCCGGCTCGAAGGAGGTGTTTTTTTTCATGTTCCCACCAATTTTTTGGTTTGGAGCTGGCTTTCTCACAGCTGTCAGCAGAGCTTGAATTCGCAGTCCACAATTGGAAGGCAAAAGAGCTTTCCCTGACCGGGAATCGAACCCGGGCCGCGGCGGTGAGAGCGCCGAATCCTAACCACTAGACCACCAGGGAGGGATGGTGGGCTGGAGGGCTGGTGGGCTGGTGGGCTGGTAGTATGTTCTCCTGATAACAAGGTGAGAATGAGCAGACATCAATGCTTGCCACCGTCACATCGAAAACCAACAAGTCTGTAACAATCGGGGGTCTCTACTAATGGTGGGCCAGTGGCGCAATGGATAACGCGTCTGACTACGGATCAGAAGATTCTAGGTTCGACTCCTGGCTGGCTCGCTCTGTGCTTGTTTTTCTCCGGCTTATTTTGTTGTTGTGTTTTTTTTCTCCAAAGTCCAAAAGAAAAGGCAACTCTCTAGGCATTCTTCTATTTTTTCCAAAAAAAGGCACATTCTGCACACCCATTCCGATGTCTAGGGGAGACACGGACATGCTTTGGTATTGTCATTCGTCTCACAAAATGCAGGCTGGTGGGCCAGTTGATTCTAGAATGAACAATTTCATCGCTACTCTGTAACCGCTTTACTACTTTGAAGGGTGCAATGCCATGTGGTTTTGATGTCACAGGCTTGCCATTTTGAAGCCTTATCACTAATTGCCACCTGGGCATTGAGAATAATTTGTAATCTGCATTAAACTGAACGAGCGAATAATCAGCAATTTTGCGGATTAAAAGTTGGTCTCACTTTCATTATTAACCTCACAACATGTCAGTTTTGTACCTTGACAGACCGACAATAGGCAGTTTTTCCTCTAGATAACGGTTGCCATGTGTGTTTTCAGATGCATGACACAAGTATTTTCACCTGGACAAGACCTTAATTACCAGTTCGAGGTATAAATTCAGCAATCACAGGATTCTGGCCAAAAAACTGAACCATGTGTGAGTCAACAAACATGTCCCTTGAATGCATGCAACACTATATATTTCAGTAAACCGTCCCTTCGGATGATTCTTGTATTGCCAAATTATTATCACATTGTTACAGTCACACACCAAAAGCAACAGGCCACTACAAAACCCTGCGCCCACACTGGCCACATTTATGGAAAGTGGCCCACAAGCTTGTGGCCAGTTAAAGCTGGCCAGTTCCCATATGGTCTAGCAGTTAGGATTCCTGGTTTTCTCGTACGCAGCCAGGGGTTGACTCCAGTTTTTCCTCTAGATAAAGGTTGCCGTGTGTGTTTTCAAATGGATGACACGAGTATTTTCACTTGGACAAGAGCTTAATTACCAGTTTGAGGAATCAATTCTGCAATCACAGGAATCTGCCCAAATACACTGAACCCCCGGGTTGAGTGAAAAAACAGATTCCCTGAATGCATACAACACTATATAATTCAGAAAACCGTCCTTTTGGATAATTCTTGTTTTGCCAAATTATTATCACATTGTTACAGTCACAGAACTAAAGCAACAGGCCACTACAAGGTCCTGCGCCCACGCTGACCACATGTATGGAAAGTGCGCCAGAAGCCCATGGCCAGTTTAAATTGTCCAAATCCCATATGGTCTAGCGGTTAGGATTCCTGGTTTTCACCCAGGCGGCCCGGGTTCAACTCCCGGTATGGGAATGCATGCTCCTTTTTGCTTCCCTCCTCAAAAATCCAGCAAATCTTCCTGCACCAGAAGTGACTTTTTGGCCAGCAGTAGAGCTACAGAACCCTGATATGTCGAGGTTCTGATCCAGCAAATCTTCCTGCACCAGAAGTGACTTTTTGGCCAGCAGTAGAGCTACAGAACCCTGATATGTCGAGGTTCTGACTAGCCCTTAGCCCCTTCGATAGCTCAGCTGGTAGAGCGGAGGACTGTAGGTTGGAGTGTTGGCCATCCTTAGGTCGCTAGTTCAAATCCGGCTCGAAGGAGGTGTTTTTTTTCATGTTCCCACCAATTTTTTGGTTTGGAGCTGGCTTTCTCACAGCTGTCAGCAGAGCTTGAATTCGCAGTCCACAATTGGAAGGCAAAAGAGCTTTCCCTGACCGGGAATCGAACCCGGGCCGCGGCGGTGAGAGCGCCGAATCCTAACCACTAGACCACCAGGGAGGGCTGGTGGGCTGGAGGGCTGGTGGGCTGGTGGGCTGGTGGGCTGGAGGGCTGGAGGGCTGGTGGGCTGGTGGGCTGGAGGGCTGGTAGTCTGTTCTCCTGATAACAAGGTGAGAATGAGCAGACATCAATGCTTGCCACCGTCACATCGAAAACCAACAAGTCTGTAACAATCGGAGGTCTTTACTATTGGTGGGCCAGTGGCGCAATGGATAACGCGTCTGACTACGGATCAGAAGATTCTAGGTTTGACTCCTGGCTGGCTCGCTCTGTGTTTGTTTTTCTCCGGCTTATTTTGTTGTTGTATTTTTTTTCTCCAAAGTCCAAAAGAAAAGGCAACTCTCTAGGCATTCTTCTATTTTTTCCAAAAAAGGCACATTCTGCACACCCATTCCGATGTCTAGGGGAGACACGGACATGCTTTGGTATTGCCATTCGTCTCACAAAATGCAGGCTGGTGGGCCAGTTGATTCTAGAATGAACAATTTCATCGCTACTCTGTAACCGCTTTACTACTTTGAAGGGTGCAATGCCATTTGGTTTTGATGTCACAGGCTTGCCATTTTGAAGCCTTATCACTAATTGCCACCTGGACATTGAGAATAATTTGTAATCTGCATTAAACTGAACGAGCGAATAATCAGCAATTTTGCGGATTAAAAGTTGGTCTCACTTTCATTATTAACCTCACAACATGTCAGTTTTGTACCTTGACAGACCGACGATAGGCAGTTTTTCCTCTAGATAACGGTTGCCATGTGTGTTTTCAGATGCATGACACAAGTATTTTCACCTGGACAAGACCTTAATTACCAGTTCGAGGTATAAATTCAGCAATCACAGGATTCTGGCCAAAAAACTGAACCATGTGTGAGTCAACAAACATGTCCCTTGAATGCATGCAACACTATATATTTCAGTAAACCGTCCCTTCGGATGATTCTTGTATTGCCAAATTATTATCACATTGTTACAGTCACACACCAAAAGCAACAGGCCACTACAAAACCCTGCGCCCACACTGGCCACATTTATGGAAAGTGGCCCACAAGCTTGTGGCCAGTTAAAGCTGGCCAGTTCCCATATGGTCTAGCAGTTAGGATTCCTGGTTTTCTTGTACGCAGCCAGGGGTTGACTCCAAGTTTTTCCTCTAGATAAAGGTTGCCGTGTGTGTTTTCAAATGGATGACACAAGTATTTTCACTTGGACAAGAGCTTAATTACCAGTTTGAGGAATCAATTCTGCAATCACAGGAATCTGCCCAAATACACTGAACCCCCGGGTTGAGTGAAAAAACAGATTCCCTGAATGCATACAACACTATATAATTCAGAAAACCGTCCTTTTGGATAATTCTTGTTTTGCCAAATTATTATCACATTGTTACAGTCACAGAACTAAAGCAACAGGCCACTACAAGGTCCTGCGCCCACGCTGACCACATGTATGGAAAGTGCGCCAGAAGCCCATGGCCAGTTTAAAGTGTCCAAATCCCATATGGTCTAGCGGTTAGGATTCCTGGTTTTCACCCAGGCGGCCCGGGTTCAACTCCCGGTGTGGGAATGCATGCTCCTTTTTGCTTCCCTCCTCAAAAATCCAGCAAATCTTCCTGCACCAGAAGTGACTTTTTGGCCAGCAGTAGAGCTACAGAACCCTGATATGTCGAGGTTCTGACTAGCCCTTAGCCCCTTCGATAGCTCAGCTGGTAGAGCGGAGGACTGTAGGTTGGAGTGTTGGCCACCCTTAGGTCGCTGGTTCAACTCCGGCTCGAAGGAGGTGTTTTTTTTTCATGTTCCCACCAATTTTTTGGTTTGGAGCTGGCTTTCTCACAGCTGTCAGCAGAGCTTGAATTCGCAGTCCACAATTGGAAGGCAAAAGAGCTTTCCCTGACCGGGAATCGAACCCGGGCCGCGGCGGTGAGAGCGCCGAATCCTAACCACTAGACCACCAGGGAGGGCTGGTGGGCTGGTGGGCTGGTGGGCTGGTGGGCTGGAGGGCTGGTGGGCTGGTGGGCTGGAGGGCTGGTAGTCTGTTCTCCTGATAACAAGGTGAGAATGAGCAGACATCAATGCTTGCCACCGTCACATCGAAAACCAACAAGTCTGTAACAATCGGAGGTCTTTACTATTGGTGGGCCAGTGGCGCAATGGATAACGCGTCTGACTACGGATCAGAAGATTCTAGGTCCGACTCCTGGCTGGCTCGCTCTGTGCTTGTTTTTCTCCGGCTTATTTTGTTGTTGTGTTTTTTTTCTCCAAAGTCCAAAAGAAAAGGCAACTCTCTAGGCATTCTTCTATTTTTTCCAAAAAAAGGCACATTCTGCACACCCATTCCGATGTCTAGGGGAGACACGGACATGCGTTGGTATTGCCATCCGTCTCACAAAATGCAGGCTGGTGGGCCAGTTGATTCTAGAATGAACAATTTCATCGCTACTCTGTAACCGCTTTACTACTTTGAAGGGTGCAATGCCATGTGGTTTTGATGTCACAGGCTTGCCATTTTGAAGCCTTATCACTAATTGCCACCTGGGCATTGAGAATAATTTGTAATCTGCATTAAACTGAACGAGCGAATAATCAGCAATTTTGCGGATTAAAAGTTGGTCTCACTTTCATTATTAACCTCACAACATGTCAGTTTTGTACCTTGACAGACCGACGATAGGCAGTTTTTCCTCTAGATAACGGTTGCCATGTGTGTTTTCAGATGCATGACACAAGTATTTTCACCTGGACAAGACCTTAATTACCAGTTCGAGGTATAAATTCAGCAATCACAGGATTCTGGCCAAAAAACTGAACCATGTGTGAGTCAACAAACATGTCCCTTGAATGCATGCAACACTATATATTTCAGTAAACCGTCCCTTCAGATGATTCTTGTATTGCCAAATTATTATCACATTGTTACAGTCACACACCAAAAGCAACAGGCCACTACAATACCCTGCGCCCACACTGGCCACATTTATGGAAAGTGGCCCACAAGCTTGTGGCCAGTTAAAGCTGGCCAGTTCCCATATGGTCTAGCAGTTAGGATTCCTGGTTTTCTCGTACGCAGCCAGGGGTTGACTCCAGTTTTTCCTCTAGATAAAGGTTGCCGTGTGTGTTTTCAAATGGATGACACAAGTATTTTCACTTGGACAAGAGCTTAATTACCAGTTTGAGGAATCAATTCTGCAATCACAGGAATCTGCCCAAATACACTGAACCCCCGGGTTGAGTGAAAAAACAGATTCCCTGAATGCATACAACACTATATAATTCAGAAAACCGTCCTTTTGGATAATTCTTGTTTTGCCAAATTATTATCACATTGTTACAGTCACAGAACTAAAGCAACAGGCCACTACAAGGTCCTGCGCCCACGCTGACCACATGTATGGAAAATGCGACAGAAGCCCATGGCCAGTTTAAAGTGTCCAAATCCCATATGGTCTAGCGGTTAGGATTCCTGGTTTTCACCCAGGCGGCCCGGGTTCAACTCCCGGTATGGGAATGCATGCTCCTTTTTGCTTCCCTCCTCAAAAATCCAGCAAATCTTCCTGCACCAGAAGTGACTTTTTGGCCAGCAGTAGAGCTACAGAACCCTGATATGTCGAGGTTCTGATCCAGCAAATCTTCCTGCACCAGAAGTGACTTTTTGGCCAGCAGTAGAGCTACAGAACCCTGATATGTCGAGGTTCTGACTAGCCCTTAGCCCCTTCGATAGCTCAGCTGGTAGAGCGGAGGACTGTAGGTTGGAGTGTTGGCCATCCTTAGGTCGCTGGTTCAACTCCGGCTCGAAGGAGGTGTTTTTTTTCATGTTCCCACCAATTTTTTGGTTTGGAGCTGGCTTTCTCACAGCTGTCAGCAGAGCTTGAATTCGCAGTCCACAATTGGAAGGCAAAAGAGCTTTCCCTGACCGGGAATCGAACCCGGGCCGCGGCGGTGAGAGCGCCGAATCCTAACCACTAGACCACCAGGGAGGGATGGTGGGCTGGAGGGCTGGTGGGCTGGTGGGCTGGTAGTATGTTCTCCTGATAACAAGGTGAGAATGAGCAGACATCAATGCTTGCCACCGTCACATCGAAAACCAACAAGTCTGTAACAATCGGGGGTCTCTACTAATGGTGGGCCAGTGGCGCAATGGATAACGCGTCTGACTACGGATCAGAAGATTCTAGGTTCGACTCCTGGCTGGCTCGCTCTGTGCTTGTTTTTCTCCGGCTTATTTTGTTGTTGTGTTTTTTTTCTCCAAAGTCCAAAAGAAAAGGCAACTCTCTAGGCATTCTTCTATTTTTTCCAAAAAAAGGCACATTCTGCACACCCATTCCGATGTCTAGGGGAGACACGGACATGCTTTGGTATTGTCATTCGTCTCACAAAATGCAGGCTGGTGGGCCAGTTGATTCTAGAATGAACAATTTCATCGCTACTCTGTAACCGCTTTACTACTTTGAAGGGTGCAATGCCATGTGGTTTTGATGTCACAGGCTTGCCATTTTGAAGCCTTATCACTAATTGCCACCTGGGCATTGAGAATAATTTGTAATCTGCATTAAACTGAACGAGCGAATAATCAGCAATTTTGCGGATTAAAAGTTGGTCTCACTTTCATTATTAACCTCACAACATGTCAGTTTTGTACCTTGACAGACCGACGATAGGCAGTTTTTCCTCTAGATAACGGTTGCCATGTGTGTTTTCAGATGCATGACACAAGTATTTTCACCTGGACAAGACCTTAATTACCAGTTCGAGGTATAAATTCAGCAATCACAGGATTCTGGCCAAAAAACTGAACCATGTGTGAGTCAACAAACATGTCCCTTGAATGCATGCAACACTATATATTTCAGTAAACCGTCCCTTCGGATGATTCTTGTATTGCCAAATTATTATCACATTGTTACAGTCACACACCAAAAGCAACAGGCCACTACAAAACCCTGCGCCCACACTGGCCACATTTATGGAAAGTGGCCCACAAGCTTGTGGCCAGTTAAAGCTGGCCAGTTCCCATATGGTCTAGCAGTTAGGATTCCTGGTTTTCTCGTACGCAGCCAGGGGTTGACTCCAGTTTTTCCTCTAGATAAAGGTTGCCGTGTGTGTTTTCAAATGGATGACACGAGTATTTTCACTTGGACAAGAGCTTAATTACCAGTTTGAGGAATCAATTCTGCAATCACAGGAATCTGCCCAAATACACTGAACCCCCGGGTTGAGTGAAAAAACAGATTCCCTGAATGCATACAACACTATATAATTCAGAAAACCGTCCTTTTGGATAATTCTTGTTTTGCCAAATTATTATCACATTGTTACAGTCACAGAACTAAAGCAACAGGCCACTACAAGGTCCTGCGCCCACGCTGACCACATGTATGGAAAGTGCGCCAGAAGCCCATGGCCAGTTTAAATTGTCCAAATCCCATATGGTCTAGCGGTTAGGATTCCTGGTTTTCACCCAGGCGGCCCGGGTTCAACTCCCGGTATGGGAATGCATGCTCCTTTTTGCTTCCCTCCTCAAAAATCCAGCAAATCTTCCTGCACCAGAAGTGACTTTTTGGCCAGCAGTAGAGCTACAGAACCCTGATATGTCGAGGTTCTGATCCAGCAAATCTTCCTGCACCAGAAGTGACTTTTTGGCCAGCAGTAGAGCTACAGAACCCTGATATGTCGAGGTTCTGACTAGCCCTTAGCCCCTTCGATAGCTCAGCTGGTAGAGCGGAGGACTGTAGGTTGGAGTGTTGGCCATCCTTAGGTCGCTAGTTCAAATCCGGCTCGAAGGAGGTGTTTTTTTTCATGTTCCCACCAATTTTTTGGTTTGGAGCTGGCTTTCTCACAGCTGTCAGCAGAGCTTGAATTCGCAGTCCACAATTGGAAGGCAAAAGAGCTTTCCCTGACCGGGAATCGAACCCGGGCCGCGGCGGTGAGAGCGCCGAATCCTAACCACTAGACCACCAGGGAGGGCTGGTGGGCTGGAGGGCTGGTGGGCTGGTGGGCTGGTGGGCTGGTGGGCTGGAGGGCTGGAGGGCTGGTGGGCTGGTGGGCTGGAGGGCTGGTAGTCTGTTCTCCTGATAACAAGGTGAGAATGAGCAGACATCAATGCTTGCCACCGTCACATCGAAAACCAACAAGTCTGTAACAATCGGAGGTCTTTACTATTGGTGGGCCAGTGGCGCAATGGATAACGCGTCTGACTACGGATCAGAAGATTCTAGGTTTGACTCCTGGCTGGCTCGCTCTGTGTTTGTTTTTCTCCGGCTTATTTTGTTGTTGTGTTTTTTTTCTCCAAAGTCCAAAAGAAAAGGCAACTCTCTAGGCATTCTTCTATTTTTTCCAAAAAAGGCACATTCTGCACACCCATTCCGATGTCTAGGGGAGACACGGACATGCTTTGGTATTGCCATTCGTCTCACAAAATGCAGGCTGGTGGGCCAGTTGATTCTAGAATGAACAATTTCATCGCTACTCTGTAACCGCTTTACTACTTTGAAGGGTGCAATGCCATTTGGTTTTGATGTCACAGGCTTGCCATTTTGAAGCCTTATCACTAATTGCCACCTGGACATTGAGAATAATTTGTAATCTGCATTAAACTGAACGAGCGAATAATCAGCAATTTTGCGGATTAAAAGTTGGTCTCACTTTCATTATTAACCTCACAACATGTCAGTTTTGTACCTTGACAGACCGACGATAGGCAGTTTTTCCTCTAGATAACGGTTGCCATGTGTGTTTTCAGATGCATGACACAAGTATTTTCACCTGGACAAGACCTTAATTACCAGTTCGAGGTATAAATTCAGCAATCACAGGATTCTGGCCAAAAAACTGAACCATGTGTGAGTCAACAAACATGTCCCTTGAATGCATGCAACACTATATATTTCAGTAAACCGTCCCTTCGGATGATTCTTGTATTGCCAAATTATTATCACATTGTTACAGTCACACACCAAAAGCAACAGGCCACTACAAAACCCTGCGCCCACACTGGCCACATTTATGGAAAGTGGCCCACAAGCTTGTGGCCAGTTAAAGCTGGCCAGTTCCCATATGGTCTAGCAGTTAGGATTCCTGGTTTTCTTGTACGCAGCCAGGGGTTGACTCCAAGTTTTTCCTCTAGATAAAGGTTGCCGTGTGTGTTTTCAAATGGATGACACAAGTATTTTCACTTGGACAAGAGCTTAATTACCAGTTTGAGGAATCAATTCTGCAATCACAGGAATCTGCCCAAATACACTGAACCCCCGGGTTGAGTGAAAAAACAGATTCCCTGAATGCATACAACACTATATAATTCAGAAAACCGTCCTTTTGGATAATTCTTGTTTTGCCAAATTATTATCACATTGTTACAGTCACAGAACTAAAGCAACAGGCCACTACAAGGTCCTGCGCCCACGCTGACCACATGTATGGAAAGTGCGCCAGAAGCCCATGGCCAGTTTAAAGTGTCCAAATCCCATATGGTCTAGCGGTTAGGATTCCTGGTTTTCACCCAGGCGGCCCGGGTTCAACTCCCGGTGTGGGAATGCATGCTCCTTTTTGCTTCCCTCCTCAAAAATCCAGCAAATCTTCCTGCACCAGAAGTGACTTTTTGGCCAGCAGTAGAGCTACAGAACCCTGATATGTCGAGGTTCTGACTAGCCCTTAGCCCCTTCGATAGCTCAGCTGGTAGAGCGGAGGACTGTAGGTTGGAGTGTTGGCCACCCTTAGGTCGCTGGTTCAACTCCGGCTCGAAGGAGGTGTTTTTTTTTCATGTTCCCACCAATTTTTTGGTTTGGAGCTGGCTTTCTCACAGCTGTCAGCAGAGCTTGAATTCGCAGTCCACAATTGGAAGGCAAAAGAGCTTTCCCTGACCGGGAATCGAACCCGGGCCGCGGCGGTGAGAGCGCCGAATCCTAACCACTAGACCACCAGGGAGGGCTGGTGGGCTGGAGGGCTGGTGGGCTGGTGGGCTGGTGGGCTGGTGGGCTGGAGGGCTGGTGGGCTGGTGGGCTGGAGGGCTGGTAGTCTGTTCTCCTGATAACAAGGTGAGAATGAGCAGACATCAATGCTTGCCACCGTCACATCGAAAACCAACAAGTCTGTAACAATCGGAGGTCTTTACTATTGGTGGGCCAGTGGCGCAATGGATAACGCGTCTGACTACGGATCAGAAGATTCTAGGTCCGACTCCTGGCTGGCTCGCTCTGTGCTTGTTTTTCTCCGGCTTATTTTGTTGTTGTGTTTTTTTTCTCCAAAGTCCAAAAGAAAAGGCAACTCTCTAGGCATTCTTCTATTTTTTCCAAAAAAAGGCACATTCTGCACACCCATTCCGATGTCTAGGGGAGACACGGACATGCGTTGGTATTGCCATCCGTCTCACAAAATGCAGGCTGGTGGGCCAGTTGATTCTAGAATGAACAATTTCATCGCTACTCTGTAACCGCTTTACTACTTTGAAGGGTGCAATGCCATGTGGTTTTGATGTCACAGGCTTGCCATTTTGAAGCCTTATCACTAATTGCCACCTGGGCATTGAGAATAATTTGTAATCTGCATTAAACTGAACGAGCGAATAATCAGCAATTTTGCGGATTAAAAGTTGGTCTCACTTTCATTATTAACCTCACAACATGTCAGTTTTGTACCTTGACAGACCGACGATAGGCAGTTTTTCCTCTAGATAACGGTTGCCATGTGTGTTTTCAGATGCATGACACAAGTATTTTCACCTGGACAAGACCTTAATTACCAGTTCGAGGTATAAATTCAGCAATCACAGGATTCTGGCCAAAAAACTGAACCATGTGTGAGTCAACAAACATGTCCCTTGAATGCATGCAACACTATATATTTCAGTAAACCGTCCCTTCGGATGATTCTTGTATTGCCAAATTATTATCACATTGTTACAGTCACACACCAAAAGCAACAGGCCACTACAAAACCCTGCGCCCACACTGGCCACATTTATGGAAAGTGGCCCACAAGCTTGTGGCCAGTTAAAGCTGGCCAGTTCCCATATGGTCTAGCAGTTAGGATTCCTGGTTTTCTCGTACGCAGCCAGGGGTTGACTCCAGTTTTTCCTCTAGATAAAGGTTGCCGTGTGTGTTTTCAAATGGATGACACAAGTATTTTCACTTGGACAAGAGCTTAATTACCAGTTTGAGGAATCAATTCTGCAATCACAGGAATCTGCCCAAATACACTGAACCCCCGGGTTGAGTGAAAAAACAGATTCCCTGAATGCATACAACACTATATAATTCAGAAAACCGTCCTTTTGGATAATTCTTGTTTTGCCAAATTATTATCACATTGTTACAGTCACAGAACTAAAGCAACAGGCCACTACAAGGTCCTGCGCCCACGCTGACCACATGTATGGAAAGTGTGCCAGAAGCCCATGGCCAGTTTAAAGTGTCCAAATCCCATATGGTCTAGCGGTTAGGATTCCTGGTTTTCACCCAGGCGGCCCGGGTTCAACTCCTGGTATGGGAATGCATGCTCCTTTTTGCTTCCCTCCTCAAAAATCTAGCAAATCTTCCTGCACCAGAAGTGACTTTTTGGCCAGCAGTAGAGCTACAGAACCCTGATATGTCGATGTTCTGACTAGCCCTTAGCCCCTTCGATAGCTCAGCTGGTAGAGCGGAGGACTGTAGGTTGGAGTGTTGGCCATCCTTAGGTCGCTGGTTCAACTCCGGCTCGAAGGAGGTGTTTTTTTTCATGTTCCCACCAATTTTTTGGTTTGGAGCTGGCTTTCTCACAGCTGTCAGCAGAGCTTGAATTCGCAGTCCACAATTGGAAGGCAAAAGAGCTTTCCCTGAACGGGAATGGAACCCGGGCCGCGGCGGTGAGAGCGCCGAATCCTAACCACTAGACCACCAGGGAGGGCTGGTGGGCTGGAGGGCTGGTGGGCTGGTGGGCTGGTGGGCTGGAGGGCTGGTGGGCTGGTGGGCTGGTGGGCTGGAGGGCTGGTAGAATGTTCTCCTGATAACAAGGTGAGAATGAGCAGACATCAATGCTTGCCACCGTCACATCGAAAACCAACAAGTCTGTAACAATCGGGGGTCTTTACTATTGGTGGGCCAGTGGCGCAATGGATAACGCGTCTGAATACGGATCAGAAGATTCTATGTTTGACTCCTGGCTGGCTCGCTCTGTGCTTGTTTTTCTCCGGCTTATTTTGTTGTTGTGTTTTTTTTCTCCAAAGTCCAAAAGAAAAGGCAACTCTCTAGGCATTCTTCTATTTTTTCCAAAAAAGGCACATTCTGCACACCCATTCCGATGTCTAGGGGAGACACGGACATGCTTTGGTATTGCCATTCGTCTCACAAAATGCAGGCTGGTGGGCCAGTTGATTCTAGAATGAACAATTTCATCGCTACTCTGTAACCGCTTTACTACTTTGAAGGGTGCAATGCCATGTGGTTTTGATGTCACAGGCTTGCCATTTTGAAGCCTTATCACTAATTGCCACCTGGACATTGAGAATAATTTGTAATCTGCATTAAACTGAACGAGCGAATAATCAGCAATTTTGCGGATTAAAAGTTGGTCTCACTTTCATTATTAACCTCACAACATGTCAGTTTTGTACCTTGACAGACCGACGATAGGCAGTTTTTCCTCTAGATAACGGTTGCCATGTGTGTTTTCAGATTCATGACACAAGTATTTTCACCTGGACAAGACCTTAATTACCAGTTCGAGGTATAAATTCAGCAATCACAGGATTCTGGCCAAAAAACTGAACCATGTGTGAGTCAACAAACATGTCCCTTGAATGCATGCAACACTATATATTTCAGTAAACCGTCCCTTCAGATGATTCTTGTATTGCCAAATTATTATCACATTGTTACAGTCACACACCAAAAGCAACAGGCCACTACAATACCCTGCGCCCACACTGGCCACATTTATGGAAAGTGGCCCACAAGCTTGTGGCCAGTTAAAGCTGGCCAGTTCCCATATGGTCTAGCAGTTAGGATTCCTGGTTTTCTCGTACGCAGCCAGGGGTTGACTCCAGTTTTTCCTCTAGATAAAGGTTGCCGTGTGTGTTTTCAAATGGATGACACAAGTATTTTCACTTGGACAAGAGCTTAATTACCAGTTTGAGGAATCAATTCTGCAATCACAGGAATCTGCCCAAATACACTGAACCCCCGGGTTGAGTGAAAAAACAGATTCCCTGAATGCATACAACACTATATAATTCAGAAAACCGTCCTTTTGGATAATTCTTGTTTTGCCAAATTATTATCACATTGTTACAGTCACAGAACTAAAGCAACAGGCCACTACAAGGTCCTGCGCCCACGCTGACCACATGTATGGAAAATGCGCCAGAAGCCCATGGCCAGTTTAAAGTGTCCAAATCCCATATGGTCTAGCGGTTAGGATTCCTGGTTTTCACCCAGGCGGCCCGGGTTCAACTCCCGGTATGGGAATGCATGCTCCTTTTTGCTTCCCTCCTCAAAAATCCAGCAAATCTTCCTGCACCAGAAGTGACTTTTTGGCCAGCAGTAGAGCTACAGAACCCTGATATGTCGAGGTTCTGATCCAGCAAATCTTCCTGCACCAGAAGTGACTTTTTGGCCAGCAGTAGAGCTACAGAACCCTGATATGTCGAGGTTCTGACTAGCCCTTAGCCCCTTCGATAGCTCAGCTGGTAGAGCGGAGGACTGTAGGTTGGAGTGTTGGCCATCCTTAGGTCGCTGGTTCAACTCCGGCTCGAAGGAGGTGTTTTTTTTCATGTTCCCACCAATTTTTTGGTTTGGAGCTGGCTTTCTCACAGCTGTCAGCAGAGCTTGAATTCGCAGTCCACAATTGGAAGGCAAAAGAGCTTTCCCTGACCGGGAATCGAACCCGGGCCGCGGCGGTGAGAGCGCCGAATCCTAACCACTAGACCACCAGGGAGGGATGGTGGGCTGGAGGGCTGGTGGGCTGGTGGGCTGGTAGTATGTTCTCCTGATAACAAGGTGAGAATGAGCAGACATCAATGCTTGCCACCGTCACATTGAAAACCAACAAGTCTGTAACAATCGGGGGTCTCTACTAATGGTGGGCCAGTGGCGCAATGGATAACGCGTCTGACTACGGATCAGAAGATTCTAGGTTTGACTCCTGGCTGGCTCGCTCTGTGTTTGTTTTTCTCCGGCTTATTTTGTTGTTGTGTTTTTTTTCTCCAAAGTCCAAAAGAAAAGGCAACTCTCTAGGCATTCTTCTATTTTTTCCAAAAAAGGCACATTCTGCACACCCATTCCGATGTCTAGGGGAGACACGGACATGCTTTGGTATTGCCATTCGTCTCACAAAATGCAGGCTGGTGGGCCAGTTGATTCTAGAATGAACAATTTCATCGCTACTCTGTAACCGCTTTACTACTTTGAAGGGTGCAATGCCATTTGGTTTTGATGTCACAGGCTTGCCATTTTGAAGCCTTATCACTAATTGCCACCTGGACATTGAGAATAATTTGTAATCTGCATTAAACTGAACGAGCGAATAATCAGCAATTTTGCGGATTAAAAGTTGGTCTCACTTTCATTATTAACCTCACAACATGTCAGTTTTGTACCTTGACAGACCGACGATAGGCAGTTTTTCCTCTAGATAACGGTTGCCGTGTGTGTTTTCAGATGCATGACACAAGTATTTTCACCTGGACAAGACCTTAATTACCAGTTCGAGGTATAAATTCAGCAATCACAGGATTCTGGCCAAAAAACTGAACCATGTGTGAGTCAACAAACATGTCCCTTGAATGCATGCAACACTATATATTTCAGTAAACCGTCCCTTCGGATGATTCTTGTATTGGCAAATTATTATCACATTGTTACAGTCACACACCAAAAGCAACAGGCCACTACAAAACCCTGCGCCCACACTGGCCACATTTATGGAAAGTGGCCCACAAGCTTGTGGCCAGTTAAAGCTGGCCAGTTCCCATATGGTCTAGCAGTTAGGATTCCTGGTTTTCTCGTACGCAGCCAGGGGTTGACTCCAGTTTTTCCTCTAGATAAAGGTTGCCGTGTGTGTTTTCAAATGGATGACACGAGTATTTTCACTTGGACAAGAGCTTAATTACCAGTTTGAGGAATCAATTCTGCAATCACAGGAATCTGCCCAAATACACTGAACCCCCGGGTTGAGTGAAAAAACAGATTCCCTGAATGCATACAACACTATATAATTCAGAAAACCGTCCTTTTGGATAATTCTTGTTTTGCCAAATTATTATCACATTGTTACAGTCACAGAACTAAAGCAACAGGCCACTACAAGGTCCTGCGCCCACGCTGACCACATGTATGGAAAGTGCGCCAGAAGCCCATGGCCAGTTTAAAGTGTCCAAATCCCATATGGTCTAGCGGTTAGGATTCCTGGTTTTCACCCAGGCGGCCCGGGTTCAACTCCCGGTATGGGAATGCATGCTCCATTTTGCTTCCCTCCTCAAAAATCCAGCAAATCTTCCTGCACCAGAAGTGACTTTTTGGCCAGCAGTAGAGCTACAGAACCCTGATATGTCGAGGTTCTGATCCAGCAAATCTTCCTGCACCAGAAGTGACTTTTTGGCCAGCAGTAGAGCTACAGAACCCTGATATGTCGAGGTTCTGACTAGCCCTTAGCCCCTTCGATAGCTCAGCTGGTAGAGCGGAGGACTGTAGGTTGGAGTGTTGGCCATCCTTAGGTCGCTGGTTCAACTCCGGCTCGAAGGAGGTTTTTTTTTTCATGTTCCCACCAATTTTTTGGTTTGGAGCTGGCTTTCTCACAGCTGTCAGCAGAGCTTGAATTCGCAGTCCACAATTGGAAGGCAAAAGAGCTTTCCCTGACCGGGAATCGAACCCGGGCCGCGGCGGTGAGAGCGCCGAATCCTAACCACTAGACCACCAGGGAGGGCTGGTGGGCTGGAGGGCTGGTGGGCTGGTGGGCTGGTGGGCTGGAGGGCTGGAGGGCTGGTGGGCTGGTGGGCTTGAGGGCTGGTAGAATGTTCTCCTGATAACAAGGTGAGAATGAGCAGACATCAATGCTTGCCACCGTCACATCGAAAACCAACAAGTCTGTAACAATCGGGGGTCTTTACTATTGGTGGGCCAGTGGCGCAATGGATAATGCGTCTGACTACAGATCAGAAGATTCTAGGTTCAACTCCTGGCTGGCTCGCTCTGTGCTTGTTTTTCTCCGGCTTATTTTGTTGTTGTGTTTTTTTTCTCCAAAGTCCAAAAGAAAAGGCAACTCTCTAGGCATTCTTCTATTTTTTCCAAAAAAAGGCACATTCTGCACACCCATTCCGATGTCTAGGGGAGACACGGACATGCGTTGGTATTGCCATTCGTCTCACAAAATGCAGGCTGGTGGGCCAGTTGATTCTAGAATGAACAATTTCATCGCTTCTCTGTAACCGCTTTACTACTTTGAAGGGTGCAATGCTATGTGGTTTTGATGTCACAGGCTTGCCATTTTGAAGCCTTATCACTAATTGCCACCTGGGCATTGAGAATAATTTGTAATCTGCATTAAACTGAACGAGCGAATAATCAGCAATTTTGCGGATTAAAAGTTGGTCTCACTTTCATTATTAACCTCACAACATGTCAGTTTTGTACCTTGACAGACCGACGATAGGCAGTTTTTCCTCTAGATAACGGTTGCCATGTGTGTTTTCAGATGCATGACACAAGTATTTTCACCTGGACAAGACCTTAATTACCAGTTCGAGGTATAAATTCAGCAATCACAGGATTCTGGCCAAAAAACTGAACCATGTGTGAGTCAACAAACATGTCCCTTGAATGCATGCAACACTATATATTTCAGTAAACCGTCCCTTCGGATGATTCTTGTATTGCCAAATTATTATCACATTGTTACAGTCACACACCAAAAGCAACAGGCCACTACAAAACCCTGCGCCCACACTGGCCACATTTATGGAAAGTGGCCCACAAGCTTGTGGCCAGTTAAAGCTGGCCAGTTCCCATATGGTCTAGCAGTTAGGATTCCTGGTTTTCTCGTACGCAGCCAGGGGTTGACTCCAGTTTTTCCTCTAGATAAAGGTTGCCGTGTGTGTTTTCAAATGGATGACACGAGTATTTTCACTTGGACAAGAGCTTAATTACCAGTTTGAGGAATCAATTCTGCAATCACAGGAATCTGCCCAAATACACTGAACCCCCGGGTTGAGTGAAAAAACAGATTCCCTGAATGCATACAACACTATATAATTCAGAAAACCGTCCTTTTGGATAATTCTTGTTTTGCCAAATTATTATCACATTGTTACAGTCACAGAACTAAAGCAACAGGCCACTACAAGGTCCTGCGCCCACGCTGACCACATGTATGGAAAATGCGCCAGAAGCCCATGGCCAGTTTAAAGTGTCCAAATCCCATATGGTCTAGCGGTTAGGATTCCTGGTTTTCACCCAGGCGGCCCGGGTTCAACTCCCGGTATGGGAATGCATGCTCCTTTTTGCTTCCCTCCTCAAAAATCCAGCAAATCTTCCTGCACCAGAAGTGACTTTTTGGCCAGCAGTAGAGCTACAGAACCCTGATATGTCGAGGTTCTGATCCAGCAAATCTTCCTGCACCAGAAGTGACTTTTTGGCCAGCAGTAGAGCTACAGAACCCTGATATGTCGAGGTTCTGACTAGCCCTTAGCCCCTTCGATAGCTCAGCTGGTAGAGCGGAGGACTGTAGGTTGGAGTGTTGGCCATCCTTAGGTCGCTGGTTCAACTCCGGCTCGAAGGAGGTGTTTTTTTTCATGTTCCCACCAATTTTTTGGTTTGGAGCTGGCTTTCTCACAGCTGTCAGCAGAGCTTGAATTCGCAGTCCACAATTGGAAGGCAAAAGAGCTTTCCCTGACCGGGAATCGAACCCGGGCCGCGGCGGTGAGAGCGCCGAATCCTAACCACTAGACCACCAGGGAGGGATGGTGGG
>NC_068381.1:26000402-26034041 GCF_023724105.1 Carassius gibelio
TATATAATTCAGAAAACCGTCCTTTTGGATAATTCTTGTTTTGCCAAATTATTATCACATTGTTACAGTCACAGAACTAAAGCAACAGGCCACTACAAGGTCCTGCGCCCACGCTGACCACATGTATGGAAAGTGCGCCAGAAGCCCATGGCCAGTTAAAAGTGTCCAGATCCCATATGGTCTAGCGGTTAGGATTCCTGGTTTTCACCCAGGCGGCCCGGGTTCAACTCCCGGTATGGGAATGCATGCTCCTTTTTGCTTCCCTCCTCAAAAATCCAGCAAATCTTCCTGCACCAGAAGTGACTTTTTGGCCAGCAGTAGAGCTACAGAACCCTGATATGTCGAGGTTCTGACTAGCCCTTAGCCCCTTCGATAGCTCAGCTGGTAGAGCGGAGGACTGTAGGTTGGAGTGTTGGCCATCCTTAGGTCGCTGGTTCAACTCCGGCTCGAAGGAGGTGTTTTTTTCATGTTCCCACCAATGTTTTGGCTTGGAGCTGGCTTTCTCACAGCTGTCAGCAGAGCTTGAATTCGCAGTCCACAATTGGAAGGCCAAAGAGCTTTCCCTGAATGGGAATCGAACC
Source organism: Carassius gibelio (assembly GCF_023724105.1). Taxonomy (NCBI): domain Eukaryota; kingdom Metazoa; phylum Chordata; class Actinopteri; order Cypriniformes; family Cyprinidae; genus Carassius; species Carassius gibelio. Next base: position 26,000,984 of record NC_068381.1, read on the forward strand.
CGGGCCGCGGCGGTGAGAGCGCCGAATCCTAACCACTAGACCACCAGGGAGGGATGGTGGGCTGGAGGGCTGGTGGGCTGGAGGGCTGGTAGTCTGTTCTCCTGATAACAAGGTGAGAATGAGCAGACATCAATGCTTGCCACCGTCACATCGAAAACCAACAAGTCTGTAACAATCGGGGGTCTTTACTTTTGGTGGGCCAGTGGCGCAATGGATAACGCATCTGACTACGGATCAGAAGATTCTAGGTTCGACTCCTGGCTGGCTCGCTCTGTGCTTGTTTTTCTCCGGCTTATTTTGTTGTTGTGTTTTTTTTCTCCTAAGTCCAAAAGAAAAGGCAACTCTCTAGGCATTCTTCTATTTTTTCCAAAAAAAGGCACATTCTGCACACCCATTCCGATGTCTAGGGGAGACACGGACATGCTTTGGTATTGCCATTCGTCTCACAAAATGCAGGCTGGTGGGCCAGTTGATTCTAGAATGAACAATTTCATTGCTACTCTGTAACCGCTTTACTACTTTGAAGGGTGCAATGCCATGTGGTTTTGATGTCACAGGCTTGCCATTTTGAAGCCTTATAACTAATTGCCACCTGGACATTGAGAATAATTTGTAATCTGCATTAAACTGAACGAGCGAATAATCAGCATATTAAAAATTGGTCTCACTTTCATTATTAACCTCACAACATGTCAGTTTTGTACCTTGACAGACCGACGATAGGCAGTTTTTCCTCTAGATAACGGTTGCCATGTGTGTTTTCAGATGCATGACACAAGTATTTTCACCTGGACAAGACCTTAATTACCAGTTCGAGGTATAAATTCAGCAATCACAGGATTCTGGCCAAAAAACTGAACCATGTGTGAGTCAACAAACATGTCCCTTGAATGCATGCAACACTATATATTTCAGTAAACCGTCCCTTCGGATGATTCTTGTATTGCCAAATTATTATCACATTGTTACAGTCACACACCAAAAGCAACAGGCCACTACAAAACCCTGCGCCCACACTGGCCACATTTATGGAAAGTGGCCCACAAGCTTGTGGCCAGTTAAAGCTGGCCAGTTCCCATATGGTCTAGCAGTTAGGATTCCTGGTTTTCTCGTACGCAGCCAGGGGTTGACTCCAGTTTTTCCTCTAGATAAAGGTTGCCGTGTGTGTTTTCAAATGGATGACACGAGTATTTTCACTTGGACAAGAGCTTAATTACCAGTTTGAGGAATCAATTCTGCAATCACAGGAATCTGCCCAAATACACTGAACCCCCGGGTTGAGTGAAAAAACAGATTCCCTGAATGCATACAACACTATATAATTCAGAAAACCGTCCTTTTGGATAATTCTTGTTTTGCCAAATTATTATCACATTGTTACAGTCACAGAACTAAAGCAACAGGCCACTACAAGGTCCTGCGCCCACGCTGACCACATGTATGGAAAGTGCGCCAGAAGCCCATGGCCAGTTAAAAGTGTCCAGATCCCATATGGTCTAGCGGTTAGGATTCCTGGTTTTCACCCAGGCGGCCCGGGTTCAACTCCCGGTATGGGAATGCATGCTCCTTTTTGCTTCCCTCCTCAAAAATCCAGCAAATCTTCCTGCACCAGAAGTGACTTTTTGGCCAGCAGTAGAGCTACAGAACCCTGATATGTCGAGGTTCTGACTAGCCCTTAGCCCCTTCGATAGCTCAGCTGGTAGAGCGGAGGACTGTAGGTTGGAGTGTTGGCCATCCTTAGGTCGCTGGTTCAACTCCGGCTCGAAGGAGGTGTTTTTTTCATGTTCCCACCAATGTTTTGGCTTGGAGCTGGCTTTCTCACAGCTGTCAGCAGAGCTTGAATTCGCAGTCCACAATTGGAAGGCCAAAGAGCTTTCCCTGAATGGGAATCGAACCCGGGCCGCGGCGGAGAGAGCGCCGAATCCTAACCACTAGACCACCAGGGAGGGATGGTGGGCTGGAGGGCTGGTGGGCTGGAGGGCTGGTAGTCTGTTCTCCTGATAACAAGGTGAGAATGAGCAGACATCAATGCTTGCCACCGTCACATCGAAAACCAACAAGTCTGTAACAATCGGGGGTCTTTACTTTTGGTGGGCCAGTGGCGCAATGGATAACGCATCTGACTACGGATCAGAAGATTCTAGGTTCGACTCCTGGCTGGCTCGCTCTGTGCTTGTTTTTCTCCGGCTTATTTTGTTGTTGTGTTTTTTTTCTCCTAAGTCCAAAAGAAAAGGCAACTCTCTAGGCATTCTTCTATTTTTTCCAAAAAAAGGCACATTCTGCACACCCATTCCGATGTCTAGGGGAGACACGGACATGCTTTGGTATTGCCATTCGTCTCACAAAATGCAGGCTGGTGGGCCAGTTGATTCTAGAATGAACAATTTCATTGCTACTCTGTAACCGCTTTACTACTTTGAAGGGTGCAATGCCATGTGGTTTTGATGTCACAGGCTTGCCATTTTGAAGCCTTATAACTAATTGCCACCTGGACATTGAGAATAATTTGTAATCTGCATTAAACTGAACGAGCGAATAATCAGCATATTAAAAATTGGTCTCACTTTCATTATTAACCTCACAACATGTCAGTTTTGTACCTTGACAGACCGACGATAGGCAGTTTTTCCTCTAGATAACGGTTGCCATGTGTGTTTTCAGATGCATGACACAAGTATTTTCACCTGGACAAGACCTTAATTACCAGTTCGAGGTATAAATTCAGCAATCACAGGATTCTGGCCAAAAAACTGAACCATGTGTGAGTCAACAAACATGTCCCTTGAATGCATGCAACACTATATATTTCAGTAAACCGTCCCTTCGGATGATTCTTGTATTGCCAAATTATTATCACATTGTTACAGTCACACACCAAAAGCAACAGGCCACTACAAAACCCTGCGCCCACACTGGCCACATTTATGGAAAGTGGCCCACAAGCTTGTGGCCAGTTAAAGCTGGCCAGTTCCCATATGGTCTAGCAGTTAGGATTCCTGGTTTTCTCGTACGCAGCCAGGGGTTGACTCCAGTTTTTCCTCTAGATAAAGGTTGCCGTGTGTGTTTTCAAATGGATGACACGAGTATTTTCACTTGGACAAGAGCTTAATTACCAGTTTGAGGAATCAATTCTGCAATCACAGGAATCTGCCCAAATACACTGAACCCCCGGGTTGAGTGAAAAAACAGATTCCCTGAATGCATACAACACTATATAATTCAGAAAACCGTCCTTTTGGATAATTCTTGTTTTGCCAAATTATTATCACATTGTTACAGTCACAGAACTAAAGCAACAGGCCACTACAAGGTCCTTCGCCCACGCTGACCACATGTATGGAAAGTGCGCCAGAAGCCCATGGCCAGTTTAAAGTGTCCAAATCCCATATGTTCTAGCGGTTAGGATTCCTGGTTTTCACCCAGGCGGCCCGGGTTCAACTCCCGGTATGGGAATGCATGCTCCTTTTTGCTTCCCTCCTCAAAAATCCAGCGAATCTTCCTGCACCAGAAGTGACTTTTTGGCCAGCAGTAGAGCTACAGAACCCTGAAATGTCGAGGATCTGACTAGCCCTTAGCCCCTTCGATAGCTCAGCTGGTAGAGCGGAGGGTTGGAGTGTTGGCCATCCTTATGTCGCTGGTTCAACTCCGGCTCGAAGGAGGTGTTTTTTTCATGTTCCCACCAATTTTTTGGTTTGGAGCTGGCTTTCTCACAGCTGTCAGCAGAGCTTGAATTCGCAGTCCACAATTGGAAGGCAAAAGAGCTTTCCCTGACCGGGAATCGAACCCGGGCCGCGGCGGTGAGAGCGCCGAATCCTAACCACTAGACCACCAGGGAGGGATGGTGGGCTGGAGGGCTGGAGGGCTGGTGGGCTGGTGGGCTGGAGGGCTGGTAGTCTGTTCTCCTGATAACAAAGTGAGAATGAGCAGACATCAATGCTTGCCACCGTCACATCGAAAACCAACAAGTCTGTAACAATCGGGGGTCTTTACTATTGGTGGGCCAGTGGCGCAATGGATAACGCGTCTGACTACGGATCAGAAGATTCTAGGTTCGACCCCTGGCTGGCTCGCTCTGTGCTTGTTTTTCTCCGGCTTATTTTGTTGTTGTGTTTTTTTTCTCCAAAGTCCAAAAGAAAAGGCAACTCTCTAGGCATTCTTCTATTTATTACAAAAAAAGGCACATTCTGCACACCCATTCCGATGTCTAGGGGAGACACGGACATGCTTTGGTATTGCCATTCGTCTCACAAAATGCAGGCTGGTGGGCCAGTTGATTCTAGAATGAACAATTTCATCGCTACTCTGTAACCGCTTTACTACTTTGAAGGGTGCAATGCCATGTGGTTTTGATGTCACAGGCTTGCCATTTTGAAGCCTTATCACTAATTGCCACCTGGACATTGAGAATAATTTGTAATCTGCATTAAACTGAACGAGCGAATAATCAGCATATTAAAAATTGGTCTCACTTTCATTATTAACCTCACAACATGTCAGTTTTGGACCTTGACAGACCGACGATAGGCAGTTTTTCCTCTAGATAACGGTTGCCATGTGTGTTTTCAGATGCATGACACAAGTATTTTCACCTGGACAAGACCTTAATTACCAGTTCGAGGTATAAATTCAGCAATCACAGGATTCTAAACCGTCCCTTCGGATGATTCTTGTATTGCCAAATTATTATCACATTGTTACAGTCACACACCAAAAGCATCAGGCCACTACAAAACACTGCGCCCACACTGGCCACATTTATGGAAAGTGGCCCACAAGCTTGTGGCCAGTTAAAGCTGGCCAGTTCCCATATGGTCTAGCAGTTAGGATTCCTGGTTTTCTTGTACGCAGCCAGGGGTTGACTCCAGTTTTTCCTCTAGATAAAGGTTGCCGTGTGTGTTTTCAAATGGATGACACGAGTATTTTCACTTGGACAAGAGCTTAATTACCAGTTTGAGGAATCAATTCTGCAATCACAGGAATCTGCCCAAATATACTGAACCCCCGGGTTGAGTGAAAAAACAGATTCCCTGAATGCATACAACACTATATAATTCAGAAAACCGTCCTTTTGCATAATTCTTGTTTTGCCAAATTATTATCACATTGTTACAGTCACAGAACTAAAGCAACAGGCCACTACAAGGTCCTGCGCCCACGCTGACCACATGTATGGAAAGTGCGCCAGAAGCCCATGGCCAGTTTAAAGTGTCCAAACCCCATATAGTCTAGCGGTTAGGATTCCTGGTTTTCACCCAGGCGGCCCGGGTTCAACTCCCGGTATGGGAAAGGATGCTCCTTTTTGCTTCCCTCCTCAAAAATCCAGCAATCCTGGAGGGCTGGTAGTCTGTTCTCCTGATAACAAGGTGAGAATGAGCAGACATAAATGCTTGCCACCGTCACATCGAAAACCAACAAGTCTGTAACAATCGGGGTCTTTACTTTTGGTGGGCCAGTGGCGCAATGGATAACGCGTCTGACTACGGATCAGAAGATTCTAGGTTCGACTCCTGGCTGGCTCGCTCTGTGCTTGTTTTTCTCCGGCTTATTTTGTTGTTGTGTTTTTTTTCTCCAAAGTCCAAAAGAAAAGGCAACTCTCTAGGCATTCTTCTATTTTTTCCAAAAAAAGGCACATTCTGCACACCCATTCCGATGTCTAGGGGAGACACGGACATGCTTTGGTATTGCCATTCATCTCACAAAATGCTGGCTGGTGGGCCAGTTGATTCTAGAATGAACAATTTCATCGCTACTCTGTAACCGCTTTACTACTTTGAAGGGTGCAATGCCATGTGGTTTTGATGTCACAGGCTTGCCATTTTGAAGCCTTATCACTAATTGCCACCTGGACATTGAGAATAATTTGTAATCTGCATTAAACTGAACGAGCGAATAATCAGCAATTTTGCGGATTAAAAATTGGTCTCACTTTCATTATTAACCTCACAACATGTCAGTTTTGTACCTTGACAGACCGACGATAGGCAGTTTTTCCTCTAGATAACGGTTGCCATGTGTGTTTTCAGATGCATGACACAAGTATTTTCACCTGGACAAGACCTTAATTACCAGTTCGAGGTATAAATTCAGCAATCACAGGATTCTGGCCAAAAAACTGAACCATGTGTGAGTCAACAAACATGTCCCTTGAATGCATGCAACACTATATATTTCAGTAAACCGTCCCTTCGGATGATTCTTGTATTGCCAAATTATTATCACATTGTTACAGTCACACACCAAAAGCAACAGGCCACTACAAAACCCTGCGCCCACACTGGCCACATTTATGGAAAGTGGCCCACAAGCTTGTGGCCAGTTAAAGCTGGCCAGTTCCCATATGGTCTAGCAGTTAGGATTCCTGGTTTTCTCGTATGCAGCCAGGGGTTGACTCCAGTTTTTCTTCTAGATAAAGGTTGCCGTGTGTGTTTTCAAATGGATGACACGAGTATTTTCACTTGGACAAGAGCTTAATTACCAGTTTGAGGACTCAATTCTGCAATCACAGGAATCTGCCCAAATACACTGAACCCCCGGGTTGAGTGAAAAAACAGATTCCCTGAATGCATACAACACTATATAATTCAGAAAACCGTCCTTTTGGATAATTCTTGTTTTGCCAAATTATTATCACATTGTTACAGTCACAGAACTAAAGCAACAGGCCACTACAAGGTCCTTCGCCCACGCTGACCACATGTATGGAAAGTGCGCCAGAAGCCCATGGCCAGTTTAAAGTGTCCAAACCCCATATGTTCTAGCGGTTAGGATTCCTGGTTTTCACCCAGGCGGCCCGGGTTCAACTCCCGGTATGGGAATGCATGCTCCTTTTTGCTTCCCTCCTCAAAAATCCAGCGAATCTTCCTGCACCAGAAGTGACTTTTTGGCCAGCAGTAGAGCTACAGAACCCTGACATGTCGAGGTTCTGACTAGCCCTTAGCCCCTTTGATAGCTCAGCTGGTAGAGCGGAGGACTTTAGGTTGGAGTGTTGGCCATCCTTATGTCGCTGGTTCAACTCCGGCTCGAAGGAGGTGTTTTTTTCATGTTCCCACCAATGTTTTGGCTTGGAGCTGGCTTTCTCACAGCTGTCAGCAGAGCTTGAATTCGCAGTCCACAATTAGAAGGCAAAAGAGCTTTCCCTGACCGGGAATCGAACCCGGGCCGCGGCGGTGAGAGCGCCGAATCCTAACCACTAGACCACCAGGGAGGGCTGGTGGGCTGGTGGGCTGGTGGGCTGGTGGGCTGGAGGGCTGGTAGTCTGTTCTCCTGATAACAAGGTGAGAATGAGCAGACATCAATGCTTGCCACCGTCACATCGAAAACCAACAAGTCTGTAACAATCGGGGGTCTTTACTATTGGTGGGCCAGTGGCGCTCCATGTCACCTGTAAGTCGTGGTTATTCTTTGTTATGACAGCCAATCACGTTCCCGGCTGCAACCATGAAACTTATGTTTTAGCCAATCAGCGCTCGTATCGCAACCGCGAATTTGCCAATCAGCGCTCGTATCGCAACCGCGAATTTGCCAATCAGCGCCCGTTCCTCATCTGCGATTCTTCGTAGTAAGTAGATCAATTGATAACATTAAAAACTACCGGAGATTTAAGGATCACGGGTGAAGAAGAAGAAGATAACGGTCATCGATTAACTTCTAACCAACATTTGCAATGTAAGTGAGTCTTTTATCAATAAAATTACAATACTGGTGCACAAATATGCATTAATTCATGCTTCAAGAATGCACAGATAATCACGAGTTAATGTAAACTCATGAAGGACTAACTTAAACCATTTATTAATGATTACTACATCAGCAACTAATAAACATTCTATATGATTAATAGATTAAGTAATAAATAAATTGTTACCAGTCAAATGTACTTTAATGTATAAGTTGAGTAATAACATTATATTAACTAATGATTTAAATGTATATGTTAATTACTACAGTGGCCAAAGCTATGCACTTCAACTTCCAGTTGTCAGCTTTAATTAATCTTTAGCTAATGATTTGTAAAGGAAACTGAGGAACTGAGTTATAATATAATATTGTGGTATATTATCTAATTGTCAATGTTTTACTATTTTAAAGGTGAGCTTATTGGAGTGGAATATCTTTTCCAGCAAACTGGTAAAGTTCTGCAGGACTACAAGTTGGCCATTGAAGAGTCAGAGACTACTGAGGTTGGTATAGAGGTGGATGAAGGTTATGCTGAACTTGAGGAGTTTCAGGACATCACTGTCCCCACCTTTGACACTGACCGGACACCTGCTGCCTCTTCACAAGCATCAGTGTCTGCAGCATCTGCAGCATCATTTCCAACTCCTCCAGCAACCAGCCCCAGGTCATCACTGTTTGTGGTCCCTCCATCATCAGTGTCATCTCCTGTCAGCAGCTCACTGCACGCTGAATCAAATCTAGAACTCTTTCCTGGAGCACATAGCTGTGAGTTTTACTAAAGTATTCATAAAGGTTTCGTATTTGTTATCACACTAACTATAAATTTGTATTTATCACATTGAAAGACATAAATACAAATTTAAAATAAATATTTACCTTTTTAATGTTGCCCCAGTGGACTGATTATCTGCAGAAACGGATCGTCCAACATTGGAAGAGAACACTTCACATGATGTAAGGGTCCAGTTTATTTTTTATGTACATTTACATGTGTGTAAGCATAATCTGGGTTACATTGGATGTGCTTTCATGTGAATATTTGTATTCACTGATGCTATCAAAAGTTCCTAAATTATCTTTCATTTTAGGATTCGGTTGGACCTGATAATATTGAGGGGTATGGAGCCGTGCAGGACTTGGCAGAGTTTTTGGTTAGCCTCAGAGACCACCGTCTGGCTTTGTCGGGAGAAGAGTGCATCAAGATCATCTCCCTATGGCAGGCATTGGGGGAGTATGACAAGAAAAAGACCATTTACCCACCACGTAACCAAACCAACCTAAAACAGGGACGATTCAGAGCCACTAAGAAGATTGTGGCCCCAGGTGTGGAGAGCAGCAAAAGGTATGTTACGTTTAGTAAACACAGGGTCTACACATTTTTTTATATAAAATATATATATATATATATATCTGAAACTGGCTGAAATATCACCTACAACTTGTTTTGTTTAGTAAGGATTTCTAGTTAAATTAGTAAAACCTGACACCTTCATGACTAGCTTATCTTCCTGTAGCCTGTTAAGTTCAAACTTAGCCTGATTACAACATAAATTATTAGTTGTGATTTACGTTTTATTCTGACTATATATATTAGGTTGCTAAGTATGTTACATTGCTATGAACACAGTTCCAACTGTACACTGGAATATTTAATTTAGAAGAAACAAGGCAATCATTTCTTAAATCATTAAAATCATTTTGTATCATGTGGAGTCAAATAATTTGTCTTTTACTGTACTTTAGTAAGTAGCCATGTAATAAGTGGGATAATATGCAGTCATTATTGTGAAAAAAAACCTGACTTGCTGACTAACAACACCCTGTAATTATTCCACAACACAGTAGAGAACTGATTTATTGATATGACATTTCAACATCAATCTAAAAACAAAACAAAGAGAGACAACATAACTATGCGCACATATTATAAATGAACATTTAGACAACACAAAGCAAAACAGACAGCATAGGAAAGGTAAAATAAAAATAAGATCACACAATGAAAACAATCTTACATTAATAATATGTATTCTGTTGTAATTTGCAGGTGTTTTGTTGGGGCTCACAGTCCTGCACAGTGGCCTGACTGCAACCGAGTGGTGGAGGCCATTTTCATAAGGCTCTGTGCTCTCTACCCAAACGCGGTGCACTGTGATGGAGTGAGGGTGTCCCGCTTCACTGTGGTAGCATGTGCTTACAAGCACATCCAAGATAGATATATAATATAAACGGTATGTTTATGTTTTTTTATTATTATTTTGGCTAATATATGAAAAGTCCACTACAGTGGTAAAAACAATTTTTATTTACTTTTTTTTTTTTTAAGCAAATATGTCATAATTGTACTGCTGTGGTAAATGTTTGTCTTTGTTTACTATTAATTCTTATTATTTTCTAAGTCTGATGTCAAAATTGCACTGCAAATGTTTGTTTTGGTTTGATATTTATTATATTTTTACACTGATATGTACAAATTTTATTATTGTGGTAAACATTTTTGGTGTATACTGTACAAAATTGCATTACTGTTCTAAATGTTTTATTGGCTTTAAAATATATATGCAGATTAAAAGGGTTGTTAATATTTGCCCTCACACTATTTGTATTCTCACAATATTTGTACATGTATATATATTTGCACTGTTGTTATAATTTTATATATTGACTTTATATTTGCAAATAAAAAGGGTTATTAATCTTTGCACTCACAATGTTTTTGTGCCTATTTCTCACTGTAATTGTAGTTGCAAAAAAAACAAACATTTTTTTAAGTATTCCAGTATTACATAACAGTAAACACACACACACAAAGAAACAGGGACTTCCAGAATAAGTCAGAAAATATAATAATATAATATAATGTTATACTGTAAAAATAATATATTATACTGAAAAAAATGTGTCAGTAAGCGCTGCGTTATTCATGTATTTTGTTATGAAAATGCACAAAAACACAAATCATGTATTTTTGCAATGAATATTCACGTTTTATCTGTCAATTCATTTCAGCTTTTTTTATCCAGTGACCGCTGGATGCCTTTGTCCATATAAGGTATTTCCTGTAGCGTGCGTCACATAGTGGTCACAAGTTGGTGCTTCTACGAGTCCGTTTTGGACGTAATGCGAGAGAGCGCCCTCCGGCGTCCGGTATGAATGAAACGTACATAACTTGATTGTTTACCCTGGAAAGTTCCCAAATTAAAGTGCGGGGGACGAATTTACGTTCGATTAAATTACGGGGGATAATGATGATTACGCACGCGTGCATCAGCAGCGTCAAAACGGACACATTCCAGGAATTCCATCACTGGTCGGAGCGGGCCGCGAACTCGCGTACCTGTTCGTCTTTTAGGATCTTTACCTCGACTAATGGGCGCCGGCCTTGGCGCAATGGATAACGCGTCGGACTACGGATCAGAAGATTCTAGGTTCGACTCCTGGCTGGCTCGCTCTGTGCTTGTTTTTCTCCGGCTTATTTTGTTGTTGTGTTTTTTTTCTCCAAAGTCCAAAAGAAGAGGCAACTCTCTAGGCATTCTTCTATTTTTTCCAAAAAAAGGCACATTCTGCACACCCATTCCGATGTCTAAGGGAGACACGGACATGCTTTGGTATTGCCATTCGTCTCACAAAATGCAGGCTGGTGTGCCAGTTGATTCTAGAATGAACAATTTCATCGCTACTCTGTAACCGCTTTACTACTTTGAAGGGTGCAATGCCATGTGGTTTTGATGTCACAGGCTTGCCCATATGTTCTAGCTGTTAGGATTCCTGGTTTTCACCCAGGCGGCCCGGGTTCAACTCCCGGTATGGGAATGCATGTTCCTTTTTGCTTCCCTCCTCAAAAATCCAGCAAATCTTCCTGCACCAGAAGTGACTTTTTGGCCAGCAGTAGAGCTACAGAACCCTGATATGTTGAGGTTCTGATCCAGCAAATCTTCCTGCACCAGAAGTGACTTTTTGGCCAGCAGTAGAGCTACAGAACCCTGATATGTTGAGGTTCTGATCCAGCAAATCTTCCTGCACCAGAAGTGACTTTTTGGCCAGCAGTAGAGCTACAGAACCCTGATATGTCGAGGTTCTGACTAGCCCTTAGCCCCTTCGATAGCTCAGCTGGTAGAGCGGAGGATTGTAGGTTGGAGTGTTGGCCATCCTTAGGTCGCTGGTTCAACTCCGGCTCGAAGGAGGTGTTTTTTTCATGTTCCCACCAATGTTTTGGCTTGGAGCTGGCTTTCTCACAGCTGTCAGCAGAGCTTGAATTCGCAGTCCACAATTGGAAGGCAAAAGAGCTTTCCCTGACCGGGAATCGAACCCGGGCCGCGGCGGTGAGAGCGCCGAATCCTAACCACTAGACCACCAGGGAGGGATGGTGGGCTGGAGGGCTCGTGGGCTCCTGGGCTGGTGGGCTGGAGGGCTGGAGGGTTGGTAGTCTGTTCTCCTGATAACAAGGTGAGAATGAGCAGACATCAATGCTTGCCACCGTCACATCGAAAACCAACAAGTCTGTAACAATCGGGGGTCTTTACTTTTGGTGGGCCAGTGGCGCAATGGATAACGCATCTGACTACGGATCAGAAGATTCTAGGTTCGACTCCTGGCTGGCTCGCTCTGTGCTTGTTTTTCTCCGGCTTATTTTGTTGTTGTGTTTTTTTTCTCCAAAGTCCAAAAGAAAAGGCAACTCTCTAGGCATTCTTCTATTTTTTCCAAAAAAAGGCACATTCTGCACACCCATTCCGATGTCTAGGGGAGACACGGACATGCTTTGGTATTGCCATTCGTCTCACAAAATGCAGGCTGGTGGGCCAGTTGATTCTAGAATGAACAATTTCATCGCTACTCTGTAACCGCTTTACTACTTTGAAGGGTGCAATGCCATGTGGTTTTGATGTCACAGGCTTGCCATTTTGAAGCCTTATCACTAATTGCCACCTGGACATTGAGAATAATTTGTAATCTGCATTAAACTGAACGAGCGAATAATCAGCATATTAAAAATTGGTCTCACTTTCATTATTAACCTCACAACATGTCAGTTTTGTACCTTGACAGACCGACGATAGGCAGTTTTTCCTCTAGATAACGGTTGCCATGTGTGTTTTCAGATGCATGACACAAGTATTTTCACCTGGACAAGACCTTAATTACCAGTTCGAGGTATAAATTCAGCAATCACAGGATTCTAAACTGTCCCTTCGGATGATTCTTGTATTGCCAAATTATTATCACATTGTTACAGTCACACACCAAAAGCAACAGGCCACTACAAAACCCTGCGCCCACACTGGCCACATTTATGGAAAGTGGCCCACAAGCTTGTGGCCAGTTAAAGCTGGCCAGTTCCCATATGGTCTAGCAGTTAGGATTCCTGGTTTTCTTGTACGCAGCCAGGGGTTGACTCCAGTTTTTCCTCTAGATAAAGGTTGCCGTGTGTGTTTTCAGATGCATGACACAAGTATTTTCACCTGGACAAGACCTTAATTACCAGTTCGAGGTATAAATTCAGCAATCACAGGATTCTAAACTGTCCCTTCGGATGATTCTTGTATTGCCAAATTATTATCACATTGTTACAGTCACACACCAAAAGCAACAGGCCACTACAAAACCCTGCGCCCACACTGGCCACATTTATGGAAAGTGGCCCACAAGCTTGTGGCCAGTTAAAGCTGGCCAGTTCCCATATGGTCTAGCAGTTAGGATTCCTGGTTTTCTTGTACGCAGCCAGGGGTTGACTCCAGTTTTTCCTCTAGATAAAGGTTGCCGTGTGTGTTTTCAAATGGATGACACGAGTATTTTCACTTGGACAAGAGCTTAATTACCAGTTTGAGGAATCAATTCTGCAATCACAGGAATCTGCCCAAATATACTGAACCCCCGGGTTGAGTGAAAAAACAGATTCCCTGAATGCATACAACACTATATAATTCAGAAAACCGTCCTTTTGCATAATTCTTGTTTTGCCAAATTATTATCACATTGTTACAGTCACAGAACTAAAGCAACAGGCCACTACAAGGTCCTGCGCCCACGCTGACCACATGTATGGAAAGTGCACCAGAAGCCCATGGCCAGTTTAAAGTGTCCAAACCCCATATGGTCTAGCGGTTAGGATTCCTGGTTTTCACCCAGGCGGCCCGGGTTCAACTCCCGGTATGGGAAAGGATGCTCCTTTTTGCTTCCCTCCTCAAAAATCCAGCAATCCTGGAGGGCTGGTAGTCTGTTCTCCTGATAACAAGGTGAGAATGAGCAGACATAAATGCTTGCCACCGTCACATCGAAAACCAACAAGTCTGTAACAATCGGGGGTCTTTACTTTTGGTGGGCCAGTGGCGCAATGGATAACGCGTCTGACTACGGATCAGAAGATTCTAGGTTCGACTCCTGGCTGGCTCGCTCTGTGCTTGTTTTTCTCCGGCTTATTTTGTTGTTGTGTTTTTTTTCTCCAAAGTCCAAAAGAAAAGGCAACTCTCTAGGCATTCTTCTATTTTTTCCAAAAAAAGGCACATTCTGCACACCCATTCCGATGTCTAGGGGAGACACGGACATGCTTTGGTATTGCCATTCATCTCACAAAATGCTGGCTGGTGGGCCAGTTGATTCTAGAATGAACAATTTCATCGCTACTCTGTAACCGCTTTACTACTTTGAAGGGTGCAATGCCATGTGGTTTTGATGTCACAGGCTTGCCATTTTGAAGCCTTATCACTAATTGCCACCTGGACATTGAGAATAATTTGTAATCTGCATTAAACTGAACGAGCGAATAATCAGCAATTTTGCGGATTAAAAATTGGTCTCACTTTCATTATTAACCTCACAACATGTCAGTTTTGTACCTTGACAGACCGACGATAGGCAGTTTTTCCTCTAGATAACGGTTGCCATGTGTGTTTTCAGATGCATGACACAAGTATTTTCACCTGGACAAGACCTTAATTACCAGTTCGAGGTATAAATTCAGCAATCACAGGATTCTGGCCAAAAAACTGAACCATGTGTGAGTCAACAAACATGTCCCTTGAATGCATGCAACACTATATATTTCAGTAAACCGTCCCTTCGGATGATTCTTGTATTGCCAAATTATTATCACATTGTTACAGTCACACACCAAAAGCAACAGGCCACTACAAAACCCTGCGCCCACACTGGCCACATTTATGGAAAGTGGCCCACAAGCTTGTGGCCAGTTAAAGCTGGCCAGTTCCCATATGGTCTAGCAGTTAGGATTCCTGGTTTTCTCGTATGCAGCCAGGGGTTGACTCCAGTTTTTCTTCTAGATAAAGGTTGCCGTGTGTTTTCAAATGGATGACACGAGTATTTTCACTTGGACAAGAGCTTAATTACCAGTTTGAGGACTCAATTCTGCAATCACAGGAATCTGCCCAAATACACTGAACCCCCGGGTTGAGTGAAAAAACAGATTCCCTGAATGCATACAACACTATATAATTCAGAAAACCGTCCTTTTGGATAATTCTTGTTTTGCCAAATTATTATCACATTGTTACAGTCACAGAACTAAAGCAACAGGCCACTACAAGGTCCTTCGCCCACGCTGACCACATGTATGGAAAGTGCGCCAGAAGCCCATGGCCAGTTTAAAGTGTCCAAACCCCATATGTTCTAGCGGTTAGGATTCTTGGTTTTCACCCAGGCGGCCCGGGTTCAACTCCCGGTATGGGAATGCATGCTCCTTTTTGCTTCCCTCCTCAAAAATCCAGCGAATCTTCCTGCACCAGAAGTGACTTTTTGGCCAGCAGTAGAGCTACAGAACCCTGACATGTCGAGGTTCTGACTAGCCCTTAGCCCCTTTGATAGCTCAGCTGGTAGAGCGGAGGACTTTAGGTTGGAGAAACAGGGACTTCCAGAATAAGTCAGAAAATATAATAATATAATATAATGTTATACTGTAAAAATAATATATTATACTGAAAAAAATGTGTCAGTAAGCGCTGCGTTATTCATGTATTTTGTTATGAAAATGCACAAAAACACAAATCATGTATTTTTGCAATGAATATTCACGTTTTATCTGTCAATTCATTTCAGCTTTTTTTATCCAGTGACCGCTGGATGCCTTTGTCCATATAAGGTATTTCCTGTAGCGTGCGTCACATAGTGGTCACAAGTTGGTGCTTCTACGAGTCCGTTTTGGACTTAATGCGAGAGAGCGCCCTCCGGTGTCCGGTATGAATGAAACGTACATAACTTGATTGTTTACCCTGGAAAGTTCCCAAATTAAAGTGCGGGGGACGAATTTACGTTCGATTAAATTACGGGGGATAATGATGATTACGCACGCGTGCATCAGCAGCGTCAAAACGGACACATTCCAGGAATTCCATCACTGGTCGGAGCGGGCCGCGAACTCGCGTACCTCTTCGTCTTTTAGGATCTTTACCTCGACTAATGGGCGCCGGCCTTGGCGCAATGGATAACGCGTCGGACTACGGATCAGAAGATTCTAGGTTCGACTCCTGGCTGGCTCGCTCTGTGCTTGTTTTTCTCCGGCTTATTTTGTTGTTGTGTTTTTTTTCTCCAAAGTCCAAAAGAAAAGGCAACTCTCTAGGCATTCTTCTATTTTTTCCAAAAAAAGGCACATTCTGCACACCCATTCCGATGTCTAGGGGAGACACGGACATGCTTTGGTATTGCCATTCGTCTCACAAAATGCAGGCTGGTGTGCCAGTTGATTCTAGAATGAACAATTTCATCGCTACTCTGTAACCGCTTTACTACTTTGAAGGGTGCAATGCCATGTGGTTTTGATGTCACAGGCTTGCCCATATGTTCTAGCTGTTAGGATTCCTGGTTTTCACCCAGGCGGCCCGGGTTCAACTCCCGGTATGGGAATGCATGCTCCTTTTTGCTTCCCTCCTCAAAAATCCAGCAAATCTTCCTGCACCAGAAGTGACTTTTTGGCCAGCAGTAGAGCTACAGAACCCTGATATGCTGAGGTTCTGATCCAGCAAATCTTCCTGCACCAGAAGTGACTTTTTGGCCAGCAGTAGAGCTACAGAACCCTGATATGTCGAGGTTCTGACTAGCCCTTAGCCCCTTCGATAGCTCAGCTGGTAGAGCGGAGGATTGTAGGTTGGAGTGTTGGCCATCCTTATGTCGCTGGTTCAACTCCGGCTCGAAGGAGGTGTTTTTTTCATGTTCCCACCAATGTTTTGGCTTGGAGCTGGCTTTCTCAAAGCTGTCAGCAGAGCTTGAATTCGCAGTCCACAATTAGAAGGCAAAAGAGCTTTCCCTGACCGGGAATCGAACCCGGGCCGCGGCGGTGAGAGCGCCGAATCCTAACCACTAGACCACCAGGGAGGGCTGGTGGGCTGGAGGGCTGGTGGGCTAGTGGGCTGGTGGGCTGGAGGGCTGGTAGTCTGTTCTCCTGATAACAAGGTGAGAATGAGCAGACATCAATGCTTGCCACCGTCACATCGAAAACCAACAAGTCTGTAACAATCGGGGGTCTTTACTATTGGTGGGCCAGTGGCGCTCCATGTCACCTGTAAGTCGTGGTTATTCTTTGTTATGACAGCCAATCACGTTCCCGGCTGCAACCATGAAACTTATGTTTTAGCCAATCAGCGCTCGTATCGCAACCGCGAATTTGCCAATCAGCGCTCGTATCGCAACCGCGAATTTGCCAATCAGCGCCCGTTCCTCATCTGCGATTCTTCGTAGTAAGTAGATCAATTGATAACATTAAAAACTACCGGAGATTTAAGGATCACGGGTGAAGAAGAAGAAGATAACGGTCATCGATTAACTTCTAACCAACATTTGCAATGTAAGTGAGTCTTTTATCAATAAAATTACAATACTGGTGCACAAATATGCATTAATTCATGCTTCAAGAATGCACAGATAATCACGAGTTAATGTAAACTCATGAAGGACTAACTTAAACCATTTATTAATGATTACTACATCAGCAACTAATAAACATTCTATATGATTAATAGATTAAGTAATAAATAAATTGTTACCAGTCAAATGTACTTTAATGTATAAGTTGAGTAATAACATTATATTAACTAATGATTTAAATGTATATGTTAATTACTACAGTGGCCAAAGCTATGCACTTCAACTTCCAGTTGTCAGCTTTAATTAATCTTTAGCTAATGATTTGTAAAGGAAACTGAGGAACTGAGTTATAATATAATATTGTGGTATATTATCTAATTGTCAATGTTTTACTATTTTAAAGGTGAGCTTATTGGAGTGGAATATCTTTACCAGCAAACTGGTAAAGTTCTGCAGGACTACAAGTTGGCCATTGAAGAGTCAGAGACTACTGAGGTTGGTATAGAGGTGGATGAAGGTTATGCTGAACTTGAGGAGTTTCAGGACATCACTGTCCCCACCTTTGACACTGACCGGACACCTGCTGCCTCTTCACAAGCATCAGTGTCTGCAGCATCTGCAGCATCATTTCCAACTCCTCCAGCAACCAGCCCCACGTCATCACTGTTTGTGGTCCCTCCATCATCAGTGTCATCTCCTGTCAGCAGCTCACTGCACGCTGAATCAAATCTAGAACTCTTTCCTGGAGCACATAGCTGTGAGTTTTACTAAAGTATTCATAAAGGTTTCGTATTTGTTATCACACTAACTATAAATTTGTATTTATCACATTGAAAGACATAAATACAAATTTAAAATAAATATTTACCTTTTTAATGTTGCCCCAGTGGACTGATTATCTGCAGAAACGGATCGTCCAACATTGGAAGAGAACACTTCACATGATGTAAGGGTCCAGTTTATTTTTTATGTACATTTACATGTGTGTAAGCATAATCTGGGTTACATTGGATGTGCTTTCATGTGAATATTTGTATTCACTGATGCTATCAAAAGTTCCTAAATTATCTTTCATTTTAGGATTCGGTTGGACCTGATAATATTGAGGGGTATGGAGCCGTGCAGGACTTGGCAGAGTTTTTGGTTAGCCTCAGAGACCACCGTCTGGCTTTGTCGGGAGAAGAGTGCATCAAGATCATCTCCCTATGGCAGGCATTGGGGGAGTATGACAAGAAAAAGACCATTTACCCACCACGTAACCAAACCAACCTAAAACAGGGACGATTCAGAGCCACTAAGAAGATTGTGGCCCCAGGTGTGGAGAGCAGCAAAAGGTATGTTACGTTTAGTAAACACAGGGTCTACACATTTTTTTATATAAAATATATATATATATATATATCTGAAACTGGCTGAAATATCACCTACAACTTGTTTTGTTTAGTAAGGATTTCTAGTTAAATTAGTAAAACCTGACACCTTCATGACTAGCTTATCTTCCTGTAGCCTGTTAAGTTCAAACTTAGCCTGATTACAACATAAATTATTAGTTGTGATTTACGTTTTATTCTGACTATATATATTAGGTTGCTAAGTATGTTACATTGCTATGAACACAGTTCCAACTGTACACTGGAATATTTAATTTAGAAGAAACAAGGCAATCATTTCTTAAATCATTAAAATCATTTTGTATCATGTGGAGTCAAATAATTTGTCTTTTACTGTACTTTAGTAAGTAGCCATGTAATAAGTGGGATAATATGCAGTCATTATTGTGAAAAAAAACCTGACTTGCTGACTAACAACACCCTGTAATTATTCCACAACACAGTAGAGAACTGATTTATTGATATGACATTTCAACATCAATCTAAAAACAAAACAAAGAGAGACAACATAACTATGCGCACATATTATAAATGAACATTTAGACAACACAAAGCAAAACAGACAGCATAGGAAAGGTAAAATAAAAATAAGATCACACAATGAAAACAATCTTACATTAATAATATGTATTCTGTTGTAATTTGCAGGTGTTTTGTTGGGGCTCACAGTCCTGCACAGTGGCCTGACTGCAACCGAGTGGTGGAGGCCATTTTCATAAGGCTCTGTGCTCTCTACCCAAACGCGGTGCACTGTGATGGAGTGAGGGTGTCCCGCTTCACTGTGGTAGCATGTGCTTACAAGCACATCCAAGATAGATATATAATATAAACGGTATGTTTATGTTTTTTTATTATTATTTTGGCTAATATATGAAAAGTCCACTACAGTGGTAAAAACAATTTTTATTTACTTTTTTTTTTTAAGCAAATATGTCATAATTGTACTGCTGTGGTAAATGTTTGTCTTTGTTTACTATTAATTCTTATTATTTTCTAAGTCTGATGTCAAAATTGCACTGCAAATGTTTGTTTTGGTTTGATATTTATTATATTTTTACACTGATATGTACAAATTTTATTATTGTGGTAAACATTTTTGGTGTATACTGTACAAAATTGCATTACTGTTCTAAATGTTTTATTGGCTTTAAAATATATATGCAGATTAAAAGGGTTGTTAATATTTGCCTTCACACTATTTGTATTCTCACAATATTTGTACATGTATATATATTTGCACTGTTGTTATAATTTTATATATTGACTTTATATTTGCAAATAAAAAGGGTTATTAATCTTTGCACTCACAATGTTTTTGTGCCTATTTCTCACTGTAATTGTAGTTGCAAAAAAAACAAACATTTTTTTAAGTATTCCAGTATTACATAACAGTAAACACACACACACAAAGAAACAGGGACTTCCAGAATAAGTCAGAAAATATAATAATATAATATAATGTTATACTGTAAAAATAATATATTATACTGAAAAAAATGTGTCAGTAAGCGCTGCGTTATTCATGTATTTTGTTATGAAAATGCACAAAAACACAAATCATGTATTTTTGCAATGAATATTCACGTTTTATCTGTCAATTCATTTCAGCTTTTTTTATCCAGTGACCGCTGGATGCCTTTGTCCATATAAGGTATTTCCTGTAGCGTGCGTCACATAGTGGTCACAAGTTGGTGCTTCTACGAGTCCGTTTTGGACTTAATGCGAGAGAGCGCCCTCCGGTGTCCGGTATGAATGAAACGTACATAACTTGATTGTTTACCCTGGAAAGTTCCCAAATTAAAGTGCGGGGGACGAATTTACGTTCGATTAAATTACGGGGGATAATGATGATTACGCACGCGTGCATCAGCAGCGTCAAAACGGACACATTCCAGGAATTCCATCACTGGTCGGAGCGGGCCGCGAACTCGCGTACCTCTTCGTCTTTTAGGATCTTTACCTCGACTAATGGGCGCCGGCCTTGGCGCAATGGATAACGCGTCGGACTACGGATCAGAAGATTCTAGGTTCGACTCCTGGCTGGCTCGCTCTGTGCTTGTTTTTCTCCGGCTTATTTTGTTGTTGTGTTTTTTTTCTCCAAAGTCCAAAAGAAAAGGCAACTCTCTAGGCATTCTTCTATTTTTTCCAAAAAAAGGCACATTCTGCACACCCATTCCGATGTCTAGGGGAGACACGGACATGCTTTGGTATTGCCATTCGTCTCACAAAATGCAGGCTGGTGTGCCAGTTGATTCTAGAATGAACAATTTCATCGCTACTCTGTAACCGCTTTACTACTTTGAAGGGTGCAATGCCATGTGGTTTTGATGTCACAGGCTTGCCCATATGTTCTAGCTGTTAGGATTCCTGGTTTTCACCCAGGCGGCCCGGGTTCAACTCCCGGTATGGGAATGCATGCTCCTTTTTGCTTCCCTCCTCAAAAATCCAGCAAATCTTCCTGCACCAGAAGTGACTTTTTGGCCAGCAGTAGAGCTACAGAACCCTGATATGCTGAGGTTCTGATCCAGCAAATCTTCCTGCACCAGAAGTGACTTTTTGGCCAGCAGTAGAGCTACAGAACCCTGATATGTCGAGGTTCTGACTAGCCCTTAGCCCCTTCGATAGCTCAGCTGGTAGAGCGGAGGATTGTAGGTTGGAGTGTTGGCCATCCTTAGGTCGCTGGTTCAACTCCGGCTCGAAGGAGGTGTTTTTTTCATGTTCCCACCAATGTTTTGGCTTGGAGCTGGCTTTCTCACAGCTGTCAGCAGAGCTTGAATTCGCAGTCCACAATTGGAAGGCAAAAGAGCTTTCCCTGACCGGGAATCGAACCCGGGCCGCGGCGGTGAGAGCGCCGAATCCTAACCACTAGACCACCAGGGAGGGATGGTGGGCTGGAGGGCTCGTGGGCTGCTGGGCTGGTGGGCTGGAGGGCTGGAGGGTTGGTAGTCTGTTCTCCTGATAACAAGGTGAGAATGAGCAGACATCAATGCTTGCCACCGTCACATCGAAAACCAACAAGTCTGTAACAATCGGGGGTCTTTACTTTTGGTGGGCCAGTGGCGCAATGGATAACGCATCTGACTACGGATCAGAAGATTCTAGGTTCGACTCCTGGCTGGCTCGCTCTGTGCTTGTTTTTCTCCGGCTTATTTTGTTGTTGTGTTTTTTTTCTCCAAAGTCCAAAAGAAAAGGCAACTCTCTAGGCATTCTTCTATTTTTTCCAAAAAAAGGCACATTCTGCACACCCATTCCGATGTCTAGGGGAGACACGGACATGCTTTGGTATTGCCATTCGTCTCACAAAATGCAGGCTGGTGGGCCAGTTGATTCTAGAATGAACAATTTCATCGCTACTCTGTAACCGCTTTACTACTTTGAAGGGTGCAATGCCATGTGGTTTTGATGTCACAGGCTTGCCATTTTGAAGCCTTATCACTAATTGCCACCTGGACATTGAGAATAATTTGTAATCTGCATTAAACTGAACGAGCGAATAATCAGCATATTAAAAATTGGTCTCACTTTCATTATTAACCTCACAACATGTCAGTTTTGTACCTTTACAGACCGACGATAGGCAGTTTTTCCTCTAGATAACGGTTGCCATGTGTGTTTTCAGATGCATGACACAAGTATTTTCACCTGGACAAGACCTTAATTACCAGTTCGAGGTATAAATTCAGCAATCACAGGATTCTGGCCAAAAAACTGAACCATGTGTGAGTCAACAAACATGTCCCTTGAATGCATGCAACACTATATATTTCAGTAAACCGTCCCTTCGGATGATTCTTGTATTGCCAAATTATTATCACATTGTTACAGTCACACACCAAAAGCAACAGGCCACTACAAAACCCTGCGCCCACACTGGCCACATTTATGGAAAGTGGCCCACAAGCTTGTGGCCAGTTAAAGCTGGCCAGTTCCCATATGGTCTAGCAGTTAGGATTCCTGGTTTTCTTGTACGCAGCCAGGGGTTGACTCCAGTTTTTCCTCTAGATAAAGGTTGCCGTGTGTGTTTTCAAATGGATGACACGAGTATTTTCACTTGGACAAGAGCTTAATTACCAGTTTGAGGAATCAATTCTGCAATCACAGGAATCTGCCCAAATACACTGAACCCCCGGGTTGAGTGAAAAAACAGATTCCCTGAATGCATACAACACTATATAATTCAGAAAACCGTCCTTTTGGATAATTCTTGTTTTGCCAAATTATTATCACATTGTTACAGTCACAGAACTAAAGCAACAGGCCACTACAAGGTCCTGCGCCCACGCTGACCACATGTATGGAAAGTGCGCCAGAAGCCCATGGCCAGTTTAAAGTGTCCAAATCCCATATGGTCTAGCGGTTAGGATTCCTGGTTTTCACCCAGGTGGCTCGGGTTCAACTCCCGGTATGGGAATGGATGCTCCTTTTTGCTTCCCTCCTCAAAAATCCAGCAAATCTTCCTGCACCAGAAGTGACTTTTTGGCCAGCAGTAGAGCTACAGAACCCTGATATGTCGAGGTTCTGATCCAGCAAGACTTCCTGCACCAGAAGTGACTTTTTGGCCAGCAGTAGAGCTACAGAACCCTGACATGTCGAGGTTCTGACTAGCCCTTAGCCCCTTCGATAGCTCAGCTGGTAGAGCGGAGGACTGTAGGTTGGAGTGTTGGCCATCCTTATGTCGCTGGTTCAACTCCGGCTCGAAGGAGGTGTTTTTTTCATGTTCCCACCAATTTTTTGGTTTGGAGCTGGCTTTCTCACAGCTGTCAGCAGAGCTTGAATTCGCAGTCCACAATTGGAAGGCAAAAGAGCTTTCCCTGACCGGGAATCGAACCCGGGCCGCGGCGGTGAGAGCGCCGAATCCTAACCACTAGACCACCAGGGAGGGATGGTGGGCTGGAGGGCTCGTGGGCTGCTGAGGTGGTGGGCTGGAGGGCTGGAGGGCTGGTAGTCTGTTCTCCTGATAACAAGGTGAGAATGAGCAGACATCAATGCTTGCCACCGTCACATCGAAAACCAACAAGTCTGTAACAATCGGGGGTCTTTACTTTTGGTGGGCCAGTGGCGCAATGGATAACGCATCTGACTACGGATCAGAAGATTCTAGGTTCGACTCCTGGCTGGCTCGCTCTGTGCTTGTTTTTCTCCGGCTTATTTTGTTGTTGTGTTTTTTTTCTCCAAAGTCCAAAAGAAAAGGCAACTCTCTAGGCATTCTTCTATTTTTTCCAAAAAAAGGCACATTCTGCACACCCATTCCGATGTCTAGGGGAGACACGGACATGCTTTGGTATTGCCATTCGTCTCACAAAATGCAGGCTGGTGGGCCAGTTGATTCTAGAATGAACAATTTCATCGCTACTCTGTAACCGCTTTACTACTTTGAAGGGTGCAATGCCATGTGGTTTTGATGTCACAGGCTTGCCATTTTGAAGCCTTATCACTAATTGCCACCTGGACATTGAGAATAATTTGTAATCTGCATTAAACTGAACGAGCGAATAATCAGCATATTAAAAATTGGTCTCACTTTCATTATTAACCTCACAACATGTCAGTTTTGTACCTTGACAGACCGACGATAGGCAGTTTTTCCTCTAGATAACGGTTGCCGTGTGTGTTTTCAGATGCATGACACAAGTATTTTCACCTGGACAAGACCTTAATTACCAGTTCGAGGTATAAATTCAGCAATCACAGGATTCTGGCCAAAAAACTGAACCATGTGTGAGTCAACAAACATGTCCCTTGAATGCATGCAACACTATATATTTCAGTAAACCGTCCCTTCGGATGATTCTTGTATTGGCAAATTATTATCACATTGTTACAGTCACACACCAAAAGCAACAGGCCACTACAAAACCCTGCGCCCACACTGGCCACATTTATGGAAAGTGGCCCACAAGCTTGTGGCCAGTTAAAGCTGGCCAGTTCCCATATGGTCTAGCAGTTAGGATTCCTGGTTTTCTCGTACGCAGCCAGGGGTTGACTCCAGTTTTCCTCTAGATAAAGGTTGCCGTGTGTGTTTTCAAATGGATGACTCGAGTATTTTCACTTGGACAAGAGCTTAATTACCAGTTTGAGGAATCAATTCTGCAATCACAGGAATCTGCCCAAATACACTGAACCCCCGGGTTGAGTGAAAAAACAGATTCCCTGAATGCATACAACACTATATAATTCAGAAAACCGTCCTTTTGGATAATTCTTGTTTTGCCAAATTATTATCACATTGTTACAGTCACAGAACTAAAGCAACAGGCCACTACAAGGTCCTGCGCCCACGCTGACCACATGTATGGAAAGTGCGCCAGAAGCCCATGGCCAGTTTAAAGTGTCCAAATCCCATATGGTCTAGCGGTTAGGATTCCTGGTTTTCACCCAGGCGGCCCGGGTTCAACTCCCGGTATGGGAATGCATGCTCCTTTTTGCTTCCCTCCTCAAAAATCCAGCAAATCTTCCTGCACCAGAAGTGACTTTTTGGCCAACAGTAGAGCTACAGAACCCTGATATGTCGAGGTTCTGATCCAGCAAATCTTCCTGCACCAGAAGTGACTTTTTGGCCAGCAGTAGAGCTACAGAACCCTGATATGTCGAGGTTCTGACTAGCCCTTAGCCCCTTCGATAGCTCAGCTGGTAGAGCGGAGGACTGTAGGTTGGAGTGTTGGCCATCCTTAGGTCGCTGGTTCAACTCCGGCTCGAAGGAGGTGTTTTTTTTCATGTTCCCACCAATTTTTTGGTTTGGAGCTGGCTTTCTCACAGCTGTCAGCAGAGCTTGAATTCGCAGTCCACAATTGGAAGGCAAAAGAGCTTTCCCTGACCGGGAATCGAACCCGGGCCGCGGCGGTGAGAGCGCTGAATCCTAACCACTAGACCACCAGGGAGGGATGGTGGGCTGGTGGGCTGGAGGGCTGGTGGGCTGGTGGGCTGGTAGTATGTTCTCCTGATAACAAGGTGAGAATGAGCAGACATCAATGCTTGCCACCGTCACATCGAAAACCAACAAGTCTGTAACAATCGGGGGTCTCTACTAATGGTGGGCCAGTGGCGCAATGGATAACGCGTCTGACTACGGATCAGAAGATTCTAGGTTCGACTCCTGGCTGGCTCGCTCTGTGCTTGCTTTTCTCCGGCTTATTTTGTTGTTGTGTTTTTTTTCTCCAAAGTCCAAAAGAAAAGGCAACTCTCTAGGCATTCTTCTATTTTTTCCAAAAAAAGGCACATTCTGCACACCCATTCCGATGTCTAGGGGAGACACGGACATGCTTTGGTATTGCCATTCGTCTCACAAAATGCAGGCTGGTGGGCCAGTTGATTCTAGAATGAACAATTTCATCGCTACTCTGTAACCGCTTTACTACTTTGAAGGGTGCAATGCCATGTGGTTTTGATGTCACAGGCTTGCCATTTTGAAGCCTTATCACTAATTGCCACCTGGGCATTGAGAATAATTTGTAATCTGCATTAAACTGAACGAGCGAATAATCAGCAATTTTGCGGATTAAAAGTTGGTCTCACTTTCATTATTAACCTCACAACATGTCAGTTTTGTACCTTGACAGACCGACGATAGGCAGTTTTTCCTCTAGATAACGGTTGCCATGTGTGTTTTCAGATGCATGACACAAGTATTTTCACCTGGACAAGACCTTAATTACCAGTTCGAGGTATAAATTCAGCAATCACAGGATTCTGGCCAAAATACTGAACCATGTGTGAGTCAACAAACATGTCCCTTGAATGCATGCAACACTATATATTTCAGTAAACCGTCCCTTCGGATGATTCTTGTATTGCCAAATTATTATCACATTGTTACAGTCACACACCAAAAGCAACAGGCCACTACAAAACCCTGCGCCCACACTGGCCACATTTATGGAAAGTGGCCCACAAGCTTGTGGCCAGTTAAAGCTGGCCAGTTCCCATATGGTCTAGCAGTTAGGATTCCTGGTTTTCTCGTACGCAGCCAGGGGTTGACTCCAGTTTTTCCTCTAGATAAAGGTTGCCGTGTGTGTTTTCAAATGGATGACACGAGTATTTTCACTTGGACAAGAGCTTAATTACCAGTTTGAGGAATCAATTCTGCAATCACAGGAATCTGCCCAAATACACTGAACCCCCGGGTTGAGTGAAAAAACAGATTCCCTGAATGCATACAACACTATATAATTCAGAAAACCGTCCTTTTGGATAATTCTTGTTTTGCCAAATTATTATCACATTGTTACAGTCACAGAACTAAAGCAACAGGCCACTACAAGGTCCTGCGCCCACGCTGACCACATGTATGGAAAGTGCGCCAGAAGCCCATGGCCAGTTTAAAGTGTCCAAATCCCATATGGTCTAGCGGTTAGGATTCCTGGTTTTCACCCAGGCGGCCCGGGTTCAACTCCCGGTATGGGAATGCATGCTCCTTTTTGCTTCCCTCCTCAAAAATCCAGCAAATCTTCCTGCACCAGAAGTGACTTTTTGGCCAACAGTAGAGCTACAGAACCCTGATATGTCGAGGTTCTGATCCAGCAAATCTTCCTGCACCAGAAGTGACTTTTTGGCCAGCAGTAGAGCTACAGAACCCTGATATGTCGAGGTTCTGACAAGCCCTTAGCCCCTTCGATAGCTCAGCTGGTAGAGCGGAGGATCGTAGGTTGGAGTGTTGGCCATCCTTAGGTCGCTGGTTCAACTCCGGCTCGAAGGAGGTGTTTTTTTCATGTTCCCACCAATGTTTTGGCTTGGAGCTGGCTTTCTCACAGCTGTCAGCAGAGCTTGAATTCGCAGTCCACAATTGGAAGGCAAAAGACCTTTCCCTGACCGGGAATCGAACCCGGGCCGCGGCGGTGAGAGCGCCGAATCCTAACCACTAGACCACCAGGGAGGGATGGAGGGCTCGTGGGCTCGTGGGCTGGTGCGCTGGTGGGCTGGTGGGCTGGAGGGCTGGTAGTCTGTTCTCCTGATAACAAGGTGAGAATGAGCAGACATCAATGCTTGCCACCGTCACATCGAAAACCAACAAGTCTGTAACAATCGGGGGTCTTTACTAATGGTGGGCCAGTGGCGCTCCATGTCACCTTTAGGTCGTGGTTATTCTTTGTTATGACAGCCAATCACGTACCCGGCTGCAACCTTGAAACTTATATTTTAGCCAATCAGCGCTCGTATCGCAACCGCGAATTTGCCAATCAGCGCTCGTATCGCAACCGCGAATTTGCCAATCAGCGCTCGTATCGCAACCGCGAATTTGCCAATCAGCGCCCGTTCCTCATCCGCGATTCTTCGTAGTAAGTAGATCAATTGATAACATTAAAAACTACCGGAGATTTAAGGATCACTTTTACTGTCTATGGTGAAGAAGAAGAAGATAACGGTCATCGATTAACTTCTAAACAACATTTGCAATGTAAGTGAGTCTTTTATCAATAAAATTACAATACTGGTGCACAAATATGCATTAATTCATGCTTCAAGAATGCACAGATAATCACGAGTTAATGTAAACTCATGAAGGACTAACTTAAACCATTTATTAATGATTACTACATCAGCAACTAATAAACATTCTATATGATTAATAGATTAAGTAATAAATAAATTGTTACCAGTCAAATG
Organism: Carassius gibelio; assembly: GCF_023724105.1. Classification (NCBI taxonomy): domain Eukaryota; kingdom Metazoa; phylum Chordata; class Actinopteri; order Cypriniformes; family Cyprinidae; genus Carassius; species Carassius gibelio. The sequence continues at coordinate 26,029,462 of NC_068381.1, forward strand.
TACTTTAATGTATAAGTTGAGTAATAACATTATATTAACTAATGATTTAAATGTATATGTTAATTACTACAGTGGCCAAAGCTATGCACTTCAACTTCCAGTTGTCAGCTTTAATTAATCTTTAGCTAATGATTTGCAAAGGAAACTGAGGAACTGATTTATAATATAATATTGTGGTATATTATCTAATTGTCAATGTTTTACTATTTTAAAGGTGAGCTTATTGGAGTGGAATATCTTTACCAGCAAACTGGTAAAGTTCTGCAGGACTACAAGTTGGCCATTGAAGAGTCAGAGACTACTGAGGTTGGTATAGAGGTGGATGAAGGTTATGCTGAACTTGAGGAGTTTCAGGACATCACTGTCCCCACCTTTGACACTGAACGGACACCTGCTGCCTCTTCACAAGCATCAGTGTCTGCAGCATCTGCAGCATCATTTCCAACTCCTCCAGCAACCAGCCCCACGTCATCACTGTTTGTGGTCCCTCCATCATCAGTGTCATCTCCTGTCAGCAGCTCACTGCACGCTGAATCAAATCTAGAACTCTTTCCTGGAGCACATAGCTGTGAGTTTTACTAAAGTATTCATAAAGGTTTCGTATTTGTTATCACACTAACTATAAATTTGTATTTATCACATTGAAAGGCATAAATACAAATTTAAAATAAATATTTACCTTTTTAATGTTGCCACAGTGGACCGATTATCTGCAGAAACGGATCGTCCAACATTGGAAGAGAACACTTCACATGATGTAAGGGTCCAGTTTATTTTTTATGTACATTTACATGTGTGTAAGCATAATCTGGGTTACATTGGATGTGCTTTCATGTGAATATTTGTATTCACTGATGCTATCAAAAGTTCCTAAATTATCTTTCATTTTAGGATTACGTTGGACCTGATAATATTGAGGGGTATGGAGCCGTGCAGGACTTGGCAGAGTTTTTGGTTAGCCTCAGAGACCACCGTCTGGCTTTGCCGGGAGAAGAGTGCATCAAGATCATCTCCCTATGGCAGGCATTGGGGGAGTATGACAAGAAAAAGACCATTTACCCACCACTTAACCAAACCAACCTAAAACAGGGACGATTCAGGGCCACTAAGAAGATTGTGGCCCCAGGTGTGGAGAGCAGCAAAACGTATGTTACGCTTAGTAAACATAGGGTCTACACATTTTTTATATAAAATATATATAATACATCTGAAACTGGCTGAAATATCACCTAAAACCTGACACCTTCATGACTAGCTTATCTTCCTGTAGCCTGTTAAGTTCAAACTTAGCCTGATTACAACATAAATTATTAGTTGTGATTTACGTTTTATTCTGACTATATATATTAGGTTGCTAAGTATGTTACATTGCTATGAACACAGTTCCAACTGTACATTGGAATATTTAATTTAGAAGAAACAAGGCAATCATTTCTTAAATCATTAAAATCATTTTGTATCATGTTGAGTCAAATAATTTGTCTTTTACTGTACTTTAGTAAGTAGCCATGTAATAAGTGGGATAATATGCAGTCATTATTGTGAAAAAAACCTGACAGGCTGACTAACAACACCCTGTAATTATTCCACAACACAGTAGAGAACTGATTTATTGATATGACATTTCAACATCAATCTAAAAACAAAACAAAGAGAGACAACATAACTATGCGCACATATTATAAATGAACATTTAGACAACACAAAGCAAAACAGACAGCATAGGAAAGGTAAAATAAAAATAAGATCACACAATGAAAACAATCTTACATTAATAATATGTATTCTGTTGTAATTTGCAGGTGTTTCGTTGGGGCTCACAGTCCTGCACAGTGGCCTGACTGCAACCGAAGGCCATTTTCACAAGGCTCTGTGCTCTCTACCCAAACGCAGTGCGCTGTGATGGAATGAGGGTGTCCCGCTTCACTGTGGTAGCATGTGCTTACAAGCACATCCAAGATAGATATATAATATAAACGGTATGTTTATGTTTTTTATTATTATTTTGGCTAATATATGAAAAGTCCACTACAGTGGTAAAAACTATTTTTTTATTTACTTTTTTTTTTTAAGCAAATATGTCATAATTGCACTACTGTGGTAAATGTTTGTCTTTGTTTACTATTAATTCTTATTATTTTCTTAGTCTGATGTCAAAATTGCACTGCAAATGTTTGTTTTGGTTTTTACACTGATATGTACAAATTTTATTATTGTGGTAAACATTTTTGGTGTATACTGTACAAAATTGCATTACTGTTCTAAATGTTTTATTGGCTTTAAAATATATATGCAGATTAAAAGGGTTGTTAATATTTGCCCTCACACTATTGTTATTGTTCCTATTTGTATTCTCACAATATTTGTAAATGTATATATATTTGCACTGTTGTTATAATTTTATATAATGACTTTATATTTGCAAATAAAAAGGGTTGTTAATCTTTGCACTCACAATGTTTTTGTGCCTATTTCTCACTGTAATTGTAGTTTGCAAAAAAAAAACCATGTTTTTAAGTATTCCAGTATTACATAACAGTAAAACACACACACAAAGAAACAGGGACTTCCAGAATAAGTCAGAACATATAATAATATAATATAATGTTATACTGTAAAAATAATATATTATACTGAAAAAAAAAGTGTCAGTAAGCGCTGCGTTATTCATGTATTTTGTTATGAAAATGCACAAAAACACAAATCATGTATTTTTGCAATGAATAGTCACGTTTTATCTGTCAAATAATTTCGGCTTTTTTTATCCAGCTGGATGCCTTTGTCCATATAAGGTATTTCCTGTAGCGTGCGTCACATAGTGGTCACAAGTTGGTGCTTCTACGAGTCCGTTTTGGAGTTAATGCGAGAGAGCGCCCTCCGGCGTCCGGTATGAATGAAACGTACATAACGTGTTTGTTTACCCTGGAAAGTTCCCAAATTAAAGTGCGGGGTACGAATTTACGTTCGATTAAATTACGGGGGATAATGATGATTACGCACGCGTGCATCAGCAGCGTCAAAACGAACACATTCTAGGAATTACATCACTGGTCGGAGCGGGCCGCGAACTCGCGTACCTGTGCGTCTTTTAGGATCTTTACCTCGACTAATGGGCGCCGGCCTTGGCACAATGGATAACGCGTCTGACTACGGATCAGAAGATTCTAGGTTTGACTCCTGGCTGGCTCGCTCTGTGTTTGTTTTTCTCCGGCTTATTTTGTTGTTGTGTTTTTTTTCTCCAAAGTCCAAAAGAAAAGGCAACTCTCTAGGCATTCTTCTATTTTTTCCAAAAAAGGCACATTCTGCACACCCATTCCGATGTCTAGGGGAGACACGGACATGCTTTGGTATTGCCATTCGTCTCACAAAATGCAGGCTGGTGGGCCAGTTGATTCTAGAATGAACAATTTCATCGCTACTCTGTAACCGCTTTACTACTTTGAAGGGTGCAATGCCATGTGGTTTTGATGTCACAGGCTTGCCATTTTGAAGCCTTATCACTAATTGCCACCTGGACATTGAGAATAATTTGTAATCTGCATTAAACTGAACGAGCGAATAATCAGCAATTTTGCGGATTAAAAGTTGGTCTCACTTTCATTATTAACCTCACAACATGTCAGTTTTGTACCTTGACAGACCGACGATAGGCAGTTTTTCCTCTAGATAACGGTTGCCGTGTGTGTTTTCAGATGCATGACACAAGTATTTTCACCTGGACAAGACCTTAATTACCAGTTCGAGGTATAAATTCAGCAATCACAGGATTCTGGCCAAAAAACTGAACCATGTGTGAGTCAACAAACATGTCCCTTGAATGCATGCAACACTATATATTTCAGTAAACCGTCCCTTCGGATGATTCTTGTATTGCCAAATTATTATCACATTGTTACAGTCACACACCAAAAGCAACAGGCCACTACAAAACCCTGCGCCCACACTGGCCACATTTATGGAAAGTGGCCCACAAGCTTGTGGCCAGTTAAAGCTGGCCAGTTCCCATATGGTCTAGCAGTTAGGATTCCTGGTTTTCTCGTACGCAGCCAGGGGTTGACTCCAGTTTTTCCTCTAGATAAAGGTTGCCGTGTGTGTTTTCAAATGGATGACACGAGTATTTTCACTTGGACAAGAGCTTAATTACCAGTTTGAGGAATCAATTCTGCAATCACAGGAATCTGCCCAAATACACTGAACCCCCGGGTTGAGTGAAAAAACAGATTCCCTGAATGCATACAACACTATATAATTCAGAAAACCGTCCTTTTGGATAATTCTTGTTTTGCCAAATTATTATCACATTGTTACAGTCACAGAACTAAAGCAACAGGCCACTACAAGGTCCTGCGCCCACGCTGACCACATGTATGGAAAGTGCGCCAGAAGCCCATGGCCAGTTTAAAGTGTCCAAATCCCATATGGTCTAGCGGTTAGGATTCCTGGTTTTCACCCAGGCGGCCCGGGTTCAACTCCCGGTATGGGAATGCATGCTCCATTTTGCTTCCCTCCTCAAAAATCCAGCAAATCTTCCTGCACCAGAAGTGACTTTTTGGCCAGCAGTAGAGCTACAGAACCCTGAT